>NW_027448129.1:0-74156 GCF_038048845.1 Mixophyes fleayi | reverse complement strand
TACTACACCATGAAGAAATTTCGTTTTTAATTCTTCCTGTTACGACAAGTCCGATTGTCTTAGGCCTTCCATGGCTTCAATGTCACTCTCCCCAGATTGACTGGCGCACCCCTCAAGTTACGTCTTGGGGGCCTGAATGTCACCATCGTTGTCTCTCTCAAGTTATTCCTCTTAAAGTACAGCAATCTTCCATCTCATCGTCCTCCCCGGGACTCCCTCCTCAGTATGCTTCATTTGCCGATGTGTTTGATAAAGCTCAGTCTGAACGTCTTCCTCCTCATCGTTCTTGGGATTGTCCGATCGACCTTCTACCTGGCAAGACTCCTCCCAGGGGTCGGGTCTATCCTCTCTCGTTACCTGAAACTCAAGCCACATCTGAGTACATACAGGAGAATCTCCAGCGTGGGTTCATTCGACCTTCCACCTCTCCCGCTGGAGCTGGGTTCTTCTTCGTCAAAAAGAAGGATGGATCATTACGCCCTTGTATAGATTTTCGTGGACTCAACGCCATTACTATCAAGAATCGGTATCCCATTCCGCTGATCACTGAGCTATTTGATCGCATCAAGGGAGCTCGGATATTTACTAAGTTGGATCTTCGTGGTGCCTACAATTTAATTAGAATCCGTTCCGGTGACGAATGGAAGACCGCGTTTAACACCAGAGATGGGCATTACGAATATTTAGTAATGCCCTTCGGGCTGTGTAATGCCCCCGCGGTTTTCCAGGGTTTCATCAATGAGATCTTTCGGGACTTATTATATGTATGTGTCGTTGTCTACCTGGACGACATATTGATCTTCTCACAGGACCTGCCTTCTCATCACCAACATGTGGCAGAAGTCCTCTCCAGACTACGGAAAAACTCATTGTTCTGTAAATTGGAAAAATGTTCATTCGAGTTACCCCAGATTCCATTCTTGGGGTATATAGTTTCCGGAGTTGGCCTGAAGATGGATCCAGACAAAGTAAATGCTGTACTACATTGGCCTCAGCCAACTACTCTTCGTGCCATCCAGCGTTTTTTAGGTTTTGCCAATTACTATAGACGCTTCATTCAAGACTTCTCATCCATTGCATCTCCCATTGTGGCCTTAACTCGGAAAGGGGCTAATACTAAGCAATGGTCATCTGAGGCTCTCCAAGCCTTTCAAATCCTCAAAGAGTCCTTCTCGTCTGCTCCCATTCTGCGACAACCTGATGTGACACTCCCCTTCTTCCTAGAAGTAGATGCCTCTAATGTGGGCTTAGGAGCTATTCTCTCCCAACGCTCGGAGCAACAAAAATTACATCCTTGTGCCTTCTACTCTCGGGGTCTTCTGCCCGCAGAGAAAAACTATACTATCGGGGACAAGGAGTTGCTGGCCATCAAAGCTGCATTAGAGGAATGGAGATACTTGTTGGAAGGAGCTCGCCATCCTGTGACGATCTTCACGGATCATAAGAACTTGTCATATTTGCAATCTGCTCAATGCTTGAACCCTCGTCAAGCAAGATGGTCTCTTTTCTTTTCCCGTTTTGAATTAATTATAACCTTCAAACCAGCTGCTAAGAACAAGAAAGCTGACGCTCTATCTCGAGCTTTTGTGACGTCCTCTGATGTAGAAGAGGTTCCCAACCATGCTATTCTAGACCCCAAATGTATTTCTCTGGCTGCGTCATCCACCAAAATGCTACCATTTGGGAAGACCCTCGTGCCTCCTACTCTGAGGAGGAAAATCCTTTCGTGGTTCCATGCCTCTCGTTTTTCTGGACACGCCGGTGAACATAAGACCTTTGAGATTCTCTCTCGTAGTTACTGGTGGCCTTCAATGAGGAGAGACGTCAAAGAGTTTATTGCTTCCTGTGATTTATGTTCTCAGTTCAAATCCTCCCGCAGAACTCCAGCAGGGTTGCTGCGACCACTACCCATTCCGTCCAAGCCTTGGACCCATATTAGTATGGATTTCGTTACTGATTTGCCACCAAGTAAGAATCACAATACTATTTGGGTAGTGGTAGACAGATTTTCGAAGATGGCTCATTTCGTTCCTCTGTCCGGTTTACCTTCCTCGTCTACTCTGGCTGAACATTTCATTAAAGAAATCTTCCGCATCCATGGATGTCCGTCTGAGATTGTGTCAGATAGAGGAGTACAATTCGTTTCCAGATTCTGGCGGGCCCTTTGTAAAACCTTGGGCATACGATTAGCACTCTCATCGTCTTACCACCCGCAATCTAACGGACAAACGGAACGAGTCAATCAAGATCTTGAGACTTTTATTAGGATGTTCTCTTCAGCCAACCAAGACAACTGGGTAGAATTGCTCCCTTGGGCTGAATTCGCCCATAACAACATGTACCATGAGTCATCATCCAAAACTCCATTCTTTGTGGTCTACGGTCACCATCCGTCTTTTCCGGAATTTCCTGCCCTCCCGCCCACCCAAGTTCCTGCTGTGGAGACTGCTTGTCAGACCTTCAAAAATATCTGGTCTCAGGTCAAAACCTGTTTAAAGAAGACATCTAACAAATATAAGTCTTTCGCAGATAAGAAGAGGCGGGCTATTCCACCACTAAAAATTGGAGATCGGGTTTGGTTATCTACCAAAAATATTCGTTTGAAGGTTCCATCTATGAAATTCGCCCCTCGTTTTATTGGTCCATATAGGATCATTCAAGTTATCAATCCAGTATGTGTTAAACTTCTTCTTCCTAAGAATCTTCGGATTTCCAATGCCTTCCATGTGTCCTTACTCAAACCTCTTATTATCAATCGTTTCTCGACTCCTCCCTCAGCACCGCAGCCAGTTCAAGTTCATCAGGAGGAGGATTTCGAGATTACTGAGGTATTGGATGCAAAAATTTCGCGAGGAGTCCTCCGTTTCCTCGTTCATTGGAAGGGCTTTGGTCCTGAAGAGCGTTCATGGATCAAAGCTGAAGATCTTAATGCTCCTGCCCTTCTGAAGAAGTTTTATTCCAAAAATCCGGACAAGCCCGGTTCCAGGCGTTCTGTGCCCACCTTTAAAAGGGGGGGTACTGTCACTCACCGGACTGTGAGTGCTTCTTCCCGGACTATTAGGAACCGTGGACGTCCTCTATCCTGAGGGACTGCGCATGCGCAGCCCTTTCCAAACCTTCAGTGTATGTTCCTTTAACTTAATTGGCAGATCAGGCAACCTCCCTATATTAAGCACCTGTGGTCAACACCACGTTGCCTGATCTTGGAGTCTCATTCCCCATGAGTCTCTGAAGGTGTTCCTGTGTTTCCTTGTTCATTCAGCCCTGCTGATTCCTGTGGTTTCCAAACCACTTCTACCTCTGTGGTTTCCAAACCACTTCTGCTACTGTGGTTCCCATACCACTTCTACCATCTACTATATCATCGTGACTGTGAGCTGATTCCTATCCGCTGCCTCCGTGCACTACAGTCTTCTAATCACTTCAACTCTACCATGTATCATTGGGACTGTTAGCTGATGCCTATCCGCTGCCTCCGTGCATTACAGGCTTCAACCACATCCACTCACCTGTTCATGATTGTGACTGCCAGCTGATTCCTATCCGCTGCCTCCGTGCACTACAGGCTTCTACCTGCAACTCGTCTGTGTTTCATCATCGTGACTGCTAGCTGATTCCTATCCGCTGCCTCCGTGCACTACAGTCTTCAACCTGCAACCCGTCTGTGTTTCATCGTGACTGTTTAGCTGATTCCTATCCGCTGCCTCTGTGCGCTTCAGTCTTCAGTCCTTGTCTACTCTACCGTGTTTCCTTGAGTCTGCTGCCACTATTGCTACCCGCTACTCTCTGTGATCATCTGTTCCAGTTCAACTCTGCTCCGGTGTCCCATCGTTACTGCACCTGCTGGTTGCTATTGGTTACCTCCGTGTTCCCGCAGGGACCCGCTGCTGTTACTTCTCAGCGCTACTCATCCATCTACTGCTGATCCGCTCTCCACGCCTTCCTGTGTTCCCTGCTGGTCTACCTACCTGTGCGCTGCACCTGCTAGACCCCTGCTTCACCCATCCAGGGACTTGTATCCTGCTGGCCTCCTGCCCTTCAGGTATCTCTGCACTCCTGTCTGACTGCCTTCTCCTGAACCACGGTATGCATACTTCCCATTGACTGTGCTGTGTATTGCATATCTTGCTGGACTGTGTTGGTTCTCCTCTGGAGTGTACTATCCGCTGAGTCTATTGCCATCATTGACTGTGTTGGTTCTCCTCTGGAGTGTACTATCTGCTGACTCTACTGCCATCATTGACTGTGTTATCTCATGCCGGATTACTTCAAGAGACTTTCTATATGGGCAGTGTTGTTCAGTCATTTATACATTTATATTGTGCATATTACTGTGGATCAAAGTCAAGGTGCCCGTGTATATATTGTGTTGCAGTCTCTCCCCGTGCACCTCCTCACATATATATTCAGTAGTACAACTTGCTAGTGGCAGACCACTGACTCCTGTTTACAGTTTCACCTGTTCCAGTATCCTCTCACATAGCAGTGGTACAACTTGCTAACGCAGACCACTGACTCCCCGGATACCTCCACTTGGATTCCATTCCTTCACTCAGACAGCGGTACAACTTGCTATCCGCAGACCGCTGACTCTCATCACCTCCTCGTTTCTGTTGGACATTCCTCCTCACTATAGCAGTGGTACAACTTGCTACCGCAGACCACTGACTACCTTCACGTGTCCTTTGTCCATACAGTTCCTCGTGTATTACTACCTCCATATTGCCAGTGCTGCTAGTCATAGACTTTCCTGAGCATCTCATCATCTGCTATTTCCTGTTCCGTGATCACCCTGCTACCAGAGTACCATATTACCACCTATACTGCTCTGGTAAGCCTATCACCTGGTGATCCCTGGGTAAAGACTCCTAGTGCCCGTGACAGTAACACTGAATGTATATATATATATCATAGCTGCGCTGCCAGTAGCTTCAGTCATACTCTGACCACAGCATTCAAGGGTGAACTACTGTTCACTGGTGCCCGTGGGAGCGCTGCGTAGCGCAGCGGTATGTTTGCATCTTTTGGTGTTGGTTGTACTGTACTGTATTATATTATAATCATGTATTGAACTATTAACTTTTTATATCTGCTAAAATAAATCACGTTGTGCGTTAGAAACACAATACAATCGCTTAGGCAATGCTTATTTGAAAACGATAGAATTACTTTATCTCCATTTATGGCACCGCCACAGTTTGGGAAATTCCAAAGACTTTTAAAATCTTCAGCAAAAGCTTGCATTGCTCTACCGTTGCAGCAAACTGAAAGACAAAGATTGTTTAAATGTTAAATTGGTACATGCTTGTAATGTTAAATACTCACTACTTTACATTTTGTTTTCGCTACACAGCCTGCTGTCCTAACTGAAGCAGCAGTCTCTGAAGGCAGAGCAACATGATACACCTACGCATGGCAGCCAGTTGACACTAGAAAGCCAGGACATCACAGATGTACCAACACAGCCACAAGGTGGTCAAAGGAGGAAAAAAGTACATAATCTTGAGCATAGTGATGTGCTAACAAAAAATAATGTTAATAGATGGCTGTCATATAAAATAGCAGCCACACTTATTATTGGAGGGGTCAATCTTGCAATCAGCCAATAGGAAGCAACCAGATAGTTGATCATCATCATTATCACTCTCACCATCTCTCAAGCACCCACAAGAGCTATGTCTCCTGACAGGTCTGTTTCCAGGTCTACCTGAAAGGCAGTTATTTGAACTCGCTCTGACTATACTCAGCCTTTTGCTTGCCCGCCCCTTCTTACCCCCCTTTCTACCTATCTAAGCGTAAGGAGTCAAATCTAGGAGTGTAAAATCTTCATCCAATTGTTTTTAATACAAATTCAGTACAAAATGCGTATTTTACACAAATAAAACAAACATTTATCCAACTCTACATGAGCCTTATTGTATATTTGGAAAACCATCCAGGGCTTGCTATAATACTGAAAGTGAGTGTGACAAGTAGTGACAATTTTTTTTTAGAACAATTTATTGAAAACATTCATACATTTGCAAGGATAGACTATTGAAGAAACAATTGTCATTTACAATCATCAATAAGCAGTAAAGTAAAATGTTTAGCAATACATATATCAGAGATAAAATTGTTATAGTGACAAATGAAACACTATGATCAGTAATATATATTAAAAAAATTAAATAAAGTGCATTTGAAATGTTTAACTGATACACATAAATTCTCCTCTACACATTTGAAATGAATATTCAAGCCACTTACAAAAAGGACCATTTATGGCACATTGTTATGTCGTATCTGGGGACACAGATAACCCGGAACAAGGGATGATGACACATAGATCAATGAATCCTGTAGATACATACTAGTTTCCAGTGTCGGACTGGGGCATGAAGGGCCCACCGGGGAACTGCAATGCTAGGGGCCCACCAGAGGGAGTGTGGCCAGCCATCATAGAGGCGAGACCAGACACTAGAGGGGGAGTGGGCAGTCCACGAAGGACAGCTAGCACCATAGTGTAGTATATAAAGAATGCAGTGTGTATATAAAGAGTACACAGTCTTAACCTGCCCCTTAGATTGGGCAGAACAGTCACCAAAAATCGGGATTGTCCCACTAGAATCAGAACATTTGACAGACTATCCTACCTATTCTTGTTATTTTCACCATCTGTGGCGGCTGGTTTCTTTATTTGCGGCTTGTCTGGATCCTGGAATGTTGGGGCCCCTATTTGGAAAAAAAAATGGGTACATTTAGAAAACTCCAATCAGCCCCAGCATTAAATTAATAGGATCCACGATAAATACTTAGGCCTTCCTCCAGCCCCAACATTAAAGTAATAGTATTCCCATTAATAAATAAATCTATTTCCCTCCCTCAAAACAGCAATAGATTAATAGCAATTACATATAATAAATATACCTATTTCCCGCAACCGTCACTGCCATTAAATAATTCATATTCACATTTAATAAATACACCTCATGCTCCTCAAACTCAGCACCACATTAAATTAATAGCCCCCAAACCACCCCATCTTAAATTATTAGTCCCCACTATAAAATTAAATTGCCCCACCGTCACCCCACAAACAAAATAACACCCATTAGTTAGCCACCACATACCACACCCGCACATTACACTGCCACAAGCCCGCTGTGCCATCACTCACACATTACTGGGCCCCTTCATCACCATGCTGTGCCTCCTTATGATCACACTACGCCCTCCACGCTTCTTTTTCCCTCCCCTTCTTCTGGCCCCCCTTTATCACACTCTGCCATGCTGCTTTGGCCCCCCTTCCCACTCTGCCATGCTGCATTGGCCCCCTTCACACTCTGCCTTGCTGCTTTGGCCCCCCTATCACACTCTGCCATGCTGCTTTGGCCCCCTTCACACTCTGCCATGCTGCTTTGGCCCCCCTTCACAATCTTCCATGCTGCTTTGGCCCCCCTTCACAATCTTCCATGCTGCTTTGGCCCCCCTTCACAATATTCCATGCTGCTTTGGCCCCCCTTCACAATCTGCTATGCTGCTTTGGCCCCCCTTCACAATCTTCCATGCTGCTTTGGCCCCCCTTCACAATATTCCATGCTACTTTGGCCCCCCTTCACAATCTGCTATGCTGCTTTGGCCCCCCATCACCCTGTGCCATGCTGCTTTGGCCCCCCTTCACAATCTGCCATGATGCTTTAGCCTCCCTTCACACTCTGCCATGCTGCTTTGGCCCCCCTTCACACTCTGCCATGCTGCTTTGGCCCCATTCTGTTATGACTCGTCGGGCTCTCTGTCAGAGTAACTAGATAGATAGATAGATAGATAGTTAGTTAGGGATAGGTAGGTAGGTAGTTAGGTAAGTTAGATAGCCACTAGGTGTTTAAATAGGTAGTTTAGTTCTTAGATATATTAGATAGTTATATTTAGTATAGGTAGATCAGATCGGCAGATAGATTAGCTAGATAGATTAGATAGGTATTAGATAGGGTCAGTTAGGTCTGTTCTCTGTCAGAATCTACCCTCAGTTCATGCTGTCATTTCTATATTATGCCTCACCTGGCCAGCCTGTTTCTCCTAGTTCATTCACCTGGCTTCCTCATTATCACCTGCAGCCTATTGGTTCTGCTCTTCTTAAATAGTCGGCTAATCCTCTGCAGGATTGCCGGTAATACGTTTACCATAGTGTTCTGCTCCCTTGTTACCTGTTCCTGTTGTTTCCTGCCGGCTTGTGGTATCCCCATGTACCAGATCATTACCATTCCTATCTACTCTTCATTGGATGTACCGACTCGGCTCTTCTTTGACTATTCTTCTGTTTGGATATCCCTGTGTACCGACTTGGCTCTGCTTTGACTCTTCTCCTGTGTGGATTTCTCGCATACCAGACCTGATTCGGTTCCTGACTATTCTACTATCTACTCACCAGTTCCAGTCAGCTATCTCCGGGCGCTGGGCTCCGGTAAAGGCATGGCTCTGGCGTGATCGGCAGCTCCTCTGCTCATCCTACCTGTATTCGAGAGACGCAGCCTCTGCAGCATCACTGCGCCCAGATTTCAAAATCTTCTTCTGGATCCGGACTCAACCTTTTGAATGTTACATATATCACTATGAGCCTATTATTTTAGTTACCCCTGGCAACTGCCTACATTCAGTTCCACCATCGTTACCTATCACTGCAAGTTCCGTTCCTTTCCGGAATAGCACCAGTACAGAGGTTGCTGCGTGTCAGGGGACTTCTCTATCAGCTCTTTCTTTCTTTATTCATTTAAGTGGCCACGAGTGATATATCAGTCTTGACACCATCCACTTGGTGTCTCTCCTGGCTCCCTTCTGCACTTCCTACTCTATGGCCTCTGTAACTTTATTCCTGGGTTCTCCCCAGCCAGTGCACATCTCACGACCCTCTGTTTGTCTGCAGCCAAGCCTGTCCCAACCACTAGGGGCAACAGTGAACACCAGACGTTCGGAGCAGACTTCGGGTTTTGCTGTACTGGCTGAGGGGTTCCTAACGCATTCACACTCTGCCATGCTGCTTTGGCCCCCCTTCATACTCTGCCATGCAGCCTTTGCCCATCTTCACAATCTGCCTTGTGATCTTTGCTCCACCCTTCACACACTGCTATGCTGCCTATGCTGTATTTGCTACCCTCTTACTTCCATTTCTTCACTTACCTATCCTAGCGGCTTCTTTATTTTTTGCTTCTGTCTTCTTTCTTTTTGCCACTCCTCTCTGAGCCGCTCTTCACTGAACGTCGGGTGTGATGATGTCACCCCCGACATTCAGTGCGGACGGAGCAGAGAGAAGGGAGGAGGGGCACCGGCACTGCGGTCACGTAAGTATGGGGTTTTTTTTGTTTTTTTTAAAGTGTCCGCTCCACCCCACCAGCGAATAGGGGAGTGATCAGGCTCGGGGCCTACCGGGGGATAGACCGGATCCCCGGCGGGCCAGTCCGACCCTGCTAGTTTCATACCATATAGTTTGCTGGAAACATCTCCATATTTTTCTTTTATTGGAGCAGATAATGTTGTAATATAGCTTTCCCAAGATTCAAAGAATTTCTGAGTGTGATTTTCTTTCTAAAGAGATGTCTCCAACCAACCTCTCATGATAAAAAAACATTTTTTCATTAAATAAATCTAATTTTGGGGGTGAACTCAGGATCCACATGTGGAGAATGTATTTTCTAGTTTCTGCTGATATTGCCATTCTTATTTTTTTTCCCTCCATGGGAAATTCTTGTGTTCTGCAGCACGATGTCCAGGATTGTCCATCTCATAAGAAATTATAGTGTAAGGAAAGTTCTCTTTTTTGAGAAGGGTTGGATAGAGCATCCAGAAGATTGTCCCAGTCCAATGCAGAGATAAAAGTTGTTATACTTTTAAACTAGTGCTGTACCTGCATAAAAGTTAATCCACAAGGGCCAATAAATTAGCATTGTTCCCTGGTTTGAGTGTATCAAAGAGACTTTCGTGAAACTTATCTAATAATTGAAGCACTGAACATAGCACTCTGCTTCCCATGTAGCATTTTCATGTTGGAACCCCCGGTTCTCTACAAAACGTAAGTGTATTAACTTTTATGGGTTTAAATTATATTTTTGAGTGTAAACGCCATTTTTTTCTAAAGGACATTAAAAGGGTGTTGGGATCTCTTTGCCGTGAAGATGAAGATGAAGAAAGCCTTAAGGCTTAAATTTGTTTTTTAAAAAGAAAATCAGATTTGTATAGGTCAGGGTTTCCCCAAACCCCGTCCTTTTGTCCCCCTAACAGTGCAAGTTTTCCAAGTGAAGTAATTAGCACCACATGTGGTGCTATTACAATGTGTCAGTCAGTAATGACTACACCTGTGCTCCATCAAGGGTATATGGAAAACATACACTGTTAGGGGGCCATGAGGACTGGGTTTGAGAATCCCTCACATTTGGTATTTTGATTTGGCATCTAATCTGTCAAATATCACGGTTGTGCTGCATGACTGTAGTCAGTTATGTTTGGGAAATGAATGCCCCCATTAGCTTTATATTGTTGCAGTTTCATGTATTTAATATGTGGGCGCTTTTTTTCTCATGTAAAAATACAAAATACATCCTTAATAAATTGGATATCTTTCCCAATCAGCAAGAGAGGTAACGGTTCTAAGGGATATAATACTTTTAGAGACCATCTTAAAGAGATTCTCCTGCCCATTTAAGATAAGCTAAAGTTCTTCCAATCTGCTAAGACCTTTTCGTTTTAGTAAAGTTGCATTTATAAAGAGTGGCTGGGTTCTTGGGCAGTTGGATAACCAGATAAGAAATTTATTTGATAGCCCGATGCAACAAGAGATTGGTGGTACATTGAGTGTGTCCCCTCCTAAGATATCATCAATTGGATTTATCAATATTTACCTTACATTCCAAGTCAAATTCTTACATTTTTATTCATCAGGGGATCCAAAGAGATTTTTGGGCTAGATATACTGTATATATCAAGATATCATTAGCAAAAGCAGTGACTTTAATGGATTCTGTCTGTGGCTGAATCACTTATAATTAACTTATTGTATAAATATATTTAAATTATTAGCACAGTTCACTAATTTATATAATTGCAACTGGACTTATTTTTGATATTGTGTATTAGAAAGGTACTGATTTTTTTATACTGTGTGTATTTTAGTATAGGAAATGTATTTATCTCTGAGACCAGGGGAGGAGATTTGTTTTTTGTTTTAACCTTTCTAGAGGAATCACAATTAGGCTAAATAGATCTTTGTCATCTCTAAATGACCAACGCTTGAATACACAGAAGGGAGTCGATACCGATGCCATTAAAAAACAAGAAAAAATCTACATTTATGCCTGACGTTTCTATCTGCCCCTAGGTTAAAACATATAGAGATCTGGTATCCAAGGATCTGGACCAGTTATACCATCAAAAACAGCAGAAGGTCATGAGGAAATTTAATCTTATTGAAGGTGAATGGAAGGAACTAAAGGAGATAGAAAATTGGAGTGATATAGTGGTCAAACAATCGGATAAAGGTGGGAATGTAGTTTTATGGCCATGTACCAAATATCTGAGGGAAGCCTATCATCAACTGAATGATGCTGAAAATTAAAAGCCCCTGATATTCAATCCAGCAGCTAACTATCAATCACAGTATGACATCTTAATATGTGACGGATTTGCATGGGGTACTATTTAGCGGTCGGATTTTGATTTTTTGATGGTTAACCATCAAGGATAGCTACATTTTATATCCTTCCTGAGGTCCATAAAGATGAAAATAACCCACCAGGCAGACCCATAATTTCTTACATAGGTCTTACAGAAAACACCAGTAAATTTATTGATGGACATCTACATAATTTTGTTACTAGCCTTGATTCCTATGTTAGGGACACATCTGGGGGTAAATGTATCAATGTGCGATTTTGACAGCGTGTTAAAATCGCGGCAAGTCGTGGGTGTTAACCCGCGATTTTAGTGAAAAAAACAAGAAATGTATCAAGGTGCGATTTTGACCCAGATCTTCAAAATCTCTGGTCATCTCTGGCGATTTGCTGTGATGTAAACACTCCCGTGTTTAGCTAACTCTCCTGTGTTGTAGCAGCGTGTTGTCAAACACATCACTGTAACAATTCCCTTGCAGTGTAAAAATGGTAAAGAATAGAAGAAAGCTAAAGAAAAAAAAGTGTGGGGTCCTCCGCTATTCCTGCTTAACCTTATTGCTGCCTGACTTGTGCTGGTCCCGTGAAAATCGTGGAAACATTTTGCGTGGGGTCCCCCCGATTTTCACTTTACCAGCACTAGGCAAACCAGCCAGGGTTGGCGGCACTATAGCAGTGGGACACATGGCAGGGGTCCCCCTGACATAATGACTAACCAACCCTAGACTGTTCAGCCCTGGGCTGGATTCCCTAGGGAGTGGGGTCTGCCCAAAAAAATGAGCGGGCCCCCCCCCTAGAGACCCCCAGCCCAGTGCTGATAGCACTAGGGCTCTTCCTACTACCCCTGGGCTGTGGGTAGTAGGGTAATACAGCGATAAAGAGTTAAAATAACAAACGGACACCATTTTTCTGTGTGGAACTACAAGTCCCAGCCAGCCAGGTTGCCCAAAATAGTGTGGCCATGGTGCTGCTTGTATAACTACAAGCACCAGCATACCCACGGCAGCCAGGGCATGTTGGCACTTGGAGAACCACAAGTGCCAACATACCCTGACATCCCTGGCTTGCTGGGACCTGTAGTTCCACAAAAAAAATGTTAAATAAACCACAACACCCTGGTCAAAACCACATACATTTAATAAAAATAAAAAACCCACAATAAACACAGTAACCACCCTCATGTACACCATATACATTTATTAAAAATAATAACACCCAAAATACTCACTAATGAAGTCCTCTTTGTGGTCCAAAATGTACTTGCTTGCCCCAGTCCCAGATTAATTATACCTTCCAATTGTCCAGGCTTGAGAAATGTCCAAAATAAATTATAGTTCCAATTGTCCGGCTTGCCCCAGTCCCACATTAATTATACCATCTAAAAGTTTATGCTTGACAAATCTCTTCATTGCTTTGGCCTAGTTTTCTAGTTTTTTCACACCTCTAGCCTGTCTCCGACCTCATTAATTCACCCTTTCCTCTCTCTGACCACCATCTCCTCTCTTTTATTATCTCTCCATCCCCTCTAACCGTAGCCCTATCTAGCCCTATCCCCAAGGTTAATCTCACCAGGCGTAATCTTGACACAGTTAATCTCACCACTTTCTCCTCCTCCCTGGGCTCGCTTCTCTCCCCCATCACCACTCTTTCTTGCCTCGATGAGGCTGCCTCCTTTTACAATCACACTCTTACCACTGCACTTGACTTTGTCACCCCAGCTGTCAAAATTAAGCATCGTTGGTCCCCGCCGCAACCGTGGCACTCAAAACTTACCCGCTATCTTGAAAAATGCTCCCGCAGTGCATAACGGCTCTGGAGAAAGTCATGCACTCATGCTGACTTCCTCCACTTTAAGTTCATACTTACCTCTTACAGTTCGGCCTTATCACGCTCTAAATAATCCTTCTTTAAAGCTCTTATTTCTTCCCAATCCTCCCAATCCTCCAACCCCTGTTGGCTTTTGCCACTTTAAACTTCCTCCTCTCCCCTACCCCTCTCCCACTCCCCCCCCCACGCTCTCTGTTGTCGTCTTTGTTACTCACTTCACCTCCAAAATTGAGCCTATCCATCATGACATATCCCATCAGTCCCAGCAATCCCTTCTTATTCCACCCTCTCCCCCCTCCCTGCCCACTCTGTCCCCCTTCTTACCCTCCTCTGCGGCTGCTATCTCCTTTAACCCCTTCGCTCTTGATAGCTCACCCTTCTTCTCTTCCTTCATACACTTCTCTCTTCCTCACCCCTCCCACCTCCTCCGTTCCCTCTCTCTTGAAGCCTGCTCCAACCTTGCCCACCTCCTTAACTTATCCCTCTCCTCTGGAATATTCCCCTTCTCTTTTAAACATGCTCATGTGTGCCCATACTCAAGAAACCTTGATACCTTGATCCCGCTTCTCTTTCTAATTTCCGCCCTATATCGCTTCTTCCTTTTGCCTCCAAACTCCTTGAACGGGTTGTCTACAACAATCTCACCATCTTTCTCTCTTCTTACTCACTCCTTGATCCGCAAAAATCCAGTTTCTGCCCCCTCCACTACACTGAAACTGCCCTCACTAAGGTCACTAATGACCTACTCCTTGCTAAATCCAAAAGACACTACTCCCTTCTTATTTTTTTGACCTCTCTGTTGCCTTCGATACCGTTGACCACGTACTCCTATTGCAAACTCTCAAATCTATAGGCCTCTGTTACAGAGGCCTCTCCTGTTCTTTCCTGGTTTTCCTCTTATCTCACCAACCACTCCTTCTCAGTCTCTACACATGACCCTACACCCCTCCTCTTTCCTTACCTGTTGGCGTTCCTAAAGGTTCCATTCTTGGCCCCCTGCTTTTCTCCCTCTACACCTCCCCCTTGGTGTCCTCGTCCTTTCGTTTGGCCTCTAGTACCACCTCTATGCTGATGACACCCAAATTTATCTTTCATCCCCTGACCTCTCCCCTTCCCTTCTGTCTCATGTCTCCTGCTGTCTCTCGGCCATCTTATCTTGGATATCCCAACGCTTCCTTAAACTCAATATCTCCAAGGCTGAACTTATCATCTTCCCCCTTCCAGGGTTATCCCACATCCCCCCCTCTCTATTTCTGTTAATGACACTACCCTCGTCTCTGTCCCTCAAGTCGGATGCCTTGGGGTCATCCTTGATTCCACCCTCTCCTTCAAGCCTCACATTCTGTCCCTCTCAAAGTCCTGCTACTTCAACCTTAGGAATATATCCAAGATACACCCCTTTCTCACCACGGAAGCTACAAAAACCCTTGTTCACTCGCTTGTAATCTCTCGCCTTGACTACTGTAACCTCCTTCTCTCTGGCCTACCTGACTCTCACAATGACCCTCTTAAGTCTATCCTCAATGCTGCTGCCCATCTAATTTTTCTCTCCTGCCGCTGTCTCCCTCCAACAGTCACTACATTGGCTCCCCATGGCCTACAGAATTAAATTTAAACTCCTCACCCTCAACTTTAAAGCTCTTAATCAATCCTCTCCTCCCTACATCTCCAATCTCATCTCTACCTACACTCCTAACCGCCCCCTTCGCTCTGCCTGTGACCACCACCTCACTACTTCACTGATCACCTCTTCTTACTCCCGTCTCCAGAACTTTGCCTGGGCTGCTCCCCAGCTGTGGAACAATCTTCCACGTTCCATCATTGTAGCATCTACTCTCAAAGGCTTCAAGCATGCCCTTAAGACTCATTTCTTTATTCAAGTCTACCAGTCCTCCTCCTAACTCCCTTGTCCCGAATCTCTCCCTCAGTTAGTACCACCCTATTTGTGTCTCCCCCTTTCCTTTAGGATGTAAACTCTCAGGGGCAGGGCCCTCATTCCTTGTGTGCTCCTTCTACTATTACATCAACCCCTGTACCTCTTGGCGTGCTTCCCTATCCCTGTTTTCTTAAGCCTCTGCCTACTTCTTGCTGATTTCTACCATTACCATGTTACGTGTGTGTGTGTGTGTGTGTGTGTGTATATATAATTTTGTTCTTCATTTTCTGTTCTTTCTGAATCATGTTGTGTCTTGAGTCACTGTTTTTTGTATATGTCATGTACGGCGCTGCGGACCCTTTGTGGCGCCTTATAAATTAAAGATAATAATAATTGCTCAGTACTAATAAATTAAAATTAATTTCTTTTTTTGGGGTGACCTGTAATAAAATTAATTTTTTTGTGTTTATTTATGTCACAATAATAATTTTTAATTAACGATTCACTTTCATTATGAATTTACTAATTATTCTCTTGTACACTGTATCACTTTTCTATATTTGCACTTGTTACTTTTAATGACAATTTCTTTTTTCTTATTTCTTTCCATCCTCTTTGTTTGCATGATACTATGGTAACTATTTCCTTGGTTCTTATTGAACTTCTTAGATTTATTATGTAGTTGCTACTCTTCTACCCAATATCGATTTATATTAATATCTAGTCTTTGGTTGGATCATTGTCTAGTTTCCAGCTCATTAGATAGCTACTGTTTTGTCATTATTAATATGACAATATAATGTATCTCACATGTCGCTATTCACATAACTGCTACTTTGGGAGGACATACTCAATGTGTATAGTTCACAACAACTTATGTTAGATTTTGCTTTTCCTCCCCTTAACAGGCATCGCGCTTTGGATATCTCAGGTTTATGGGCTGTCAATACCGAGGTTTGAAGTGGGCGTGTTTGGTTGCCATAACCATTGCTAGGTATGACCTCATTGATGGGAGGTCCTTGTCACTATAAATAACCAATGGTAAGGTCTAATTGGGTTGCCTTGAAAAAGGTATTGTTAGCGAAACGTGCATCGGCTATACACACAGCGGCTCTCTCTTAGCAAACAATATGTACTAATTAATCTTAGGTGTACCTACTCACCAGCGGTTAGGGTGAAACTATTTATATATCTCTCTGATCCAGTTAGAGTTTTGTGTAATAGTTTAATTTATCAATATGCTCAGAATAATAGGGCAGGAAAAAAGGCTTATATATAAAGGCTTATTAACTCCACGGGACGATTCAGAGCAATATCGACCTAATTATAAACCCTCCTAACATACTGTGTGTGTTGGAATTAAATATTCTTTTCCATATGAAGGTGGGCGTGTTTATGAACGTTAGCAGACTCCCCAACTAATTAAGTTTTATAATATTGGAGATTCACATGTCTCACACTTCTCATTTTGTGTGACTCCAATAAGCTCCATTGCATTTGTTATAGTCATTTCAAATTGAACTCTTTATGCATACTTACCAACTTTTTTAAGTTGGTGTCCGGGAGACTCTATGTAGCAGGTGGGCGTGCGGGGGGGGCGGGGCTAAATGCCGCGATTCACCGGGAATCGCTCCGTTTGGGATCTAATTCTGCCCACTTCATTAGGAAGTGGGGCACTTCCTAGTGAAGTGGGCAGAATTCGGGAGATTGCCATACTCGCCCGGGAGTCCGGGAGACTCTCGCAAAATGCGGGAGTCTCCCGGACATTCCGGGAGAGTTGGCAAGTATGTCTTTATGTAGTGGAGTCAGTTTCTATTTGCTGAGTCTAGGCTTAGAAAAGATACAGCCTCATTGTCTGGGGTACACCTATAGATACTTATACACTATAAGGACAGTGGCGTGTTCTGACAGAACTTCTGCTGGTTTTAACAGTTAACCATTTAGGTTTACATTTTCACTCACATTTTTTAATATTTTGCTCATTTTGTTTTAAATATGTTAAACAATATTATTTTAATGCATACCAATAAAATTTGATATATGTTTTTTTTATTTTGATATCCGGAGTGCCCCATGTACACATCTTCCTTTTCCTTTGCTTATATCTACTTATTTTGATGTGTGGGTGCCCCACTCCGAGGATGATTGGCCCTATAGAAGAGTTATACAATTTTTCAGCATAAATTTTCCAACCATACCTCTGGGAGTTTTGGGATCTACCTGGTGCGGTATATAAATCTCTTTTATGTATTAAGTTTGTTGTTTAGGATACCTGTATCCTGCCTGGTTAAAGTGAAAGGAAACCTCTGATCAGTGTGATTTATTATATCACAGATTAGTGTAATTTTTGTTAAATATAAATTGCATTTAAAATCCAAGTTTAGATAGCATTTCACATCCTGATGTTAATCTTTGAATTAAATATTTCAGTTGTTGCGGAGCCATCTCGGATCAGGGGGCCGGCTTACCCTCTGCCTGGATTTGTGTCAGAATCTGTATAAAATGAAGAGCTGTTTGACCATGTAATGTATTATACCATCTGTACTTCTGGAGATCACTAATCCCTTACTCTAGTGTATGAACTGTCCTTATTAGGACACTTGAGCTAATAAACATCATTTGCTTCAAGATTCTGTTTTGACAACTTCTTCCCTGCTGTAATTTCTGTAACTTGCAGATTAAACCCAAATCTAATCCATTTTCCAGCTGTTTTAAGGTTTGGACCCAGCATTCCAGTACCAAACACTTTGCCCGCTACTGAGCAGCTCTGGCCAGTGTGATAGGCTTGGGGGGGGGACCATCCACAGCAACCCTGATCTACAGAAAGAGGTCAGGGGTACCAGCCCAGGTGTTCAGTGAGGGGGTACACTAGCAGTGACAGTTACCCAGAAGGACGTGGTTCTGGATGTCGCTAAGGGGTCCAGTGGTGGCAGCAGCTTAAGCCCCTCCTACTGCGGTTAGAGGGCTCAAATGGGTTAAAGAAAAGGAGGCGGTGGCAAGGCAAGCCCAACCGGTCCCCAGCAACACAACAGACAAGGTAGCATAGGCGGTCCACACTGTCCCTTAATGCCCCCCAGCAACAGCTATTTTTAATACCCTCAGCATGGGATCCAACGTTCAAAAAGGTTATTGGATGATAAGATGACATCAGCAATGGAACTTTACCAGGCTTAGGAATAAAAGTTATGTATGCCTGACTAAAATTTAGGTATTGGGCACATGATTTATATATGATGCGATAGAGCTGCAGTAATATGGGGGGCATTTCAAGCTTTAATAAATCAATGTATTCGCCTGGACCCGAGAATCTATGTAGTTATAATTCAGAAATATTAGCAATAATTTCCTGGGAGGTAAAAACCATCTCAAGAGTTTTCGTTTGTGATGGGGTTAATCTAGACAGTTCAGCGTCTCATAATAAATTATCTTAAAAGTGTTGAATATGGTAGTGTACTTGTATATAGCTCCTGTATAAGAAGCTTAGGCAATTTCCTTCATTCTGATTAAGGGGGAAGAAGAGACATCTACCGTGATTACTATTATATGATTTTTTTATGGTGAGCTCTGGTCATATTGGAAGTCATTTCCCATCTTTTAGTGACAAATTTGTAATAGTGCATTTCCTCACTTTCTATGCCAGTGATAGCAGCTAACTTTCAGTGTTCATTAATTGTCTTGGCAAATGCTGCAATTTATGGGATCATGTGACATCTCCATTGCTGTCAACATTGCTTATTGCCATCTATGTTCTTCCTTTGGTGAACTCCACTGCCCTGTTGGTGTCAACAGCTGCCTCAGAACATGGGGAACAAGTGTCCTGTCTCTCACTCTGTTTCCAGCAGCGTTCATAATGCTAAAGTAAAACACCTACATACAGTTACTCCAAGCTGACGAATAGCCAGAAGTACCCGTGCGCCACAAAAGCAAAATCCTTCTCCAGGCTTGGAAGAGGGATGAGATTTTGTTACGACAAATGGTGAAGGATAGCTAGATTACTGTTTTATGATTTATATAGTGCCTGGTTCTAGAGGTGGCACTAGCAAGCTGTGGGCCCCAGTACAGTTGCCCATGCAGCGTTACCCATTATCTCCATGGGCCCGGTGCACAAGCACCTGCTGCACCAGTGTTAGTTCCGCTACTGTCTGGTTCATGTTTTATGCCTCCGACTTCTGTTGTCTCTGCCTAATACGAAGTATGTCTATTAAATTACAAGACTGATTAAATAACTCACCTTTATTTATTGGTATTACAAATTTAATGTTTGTCCCCTTCAATATACTCCCCATTTGCACTAATACATCACTATTGTCTTGTTTTTCACTGGTCAAAGGCATGAAGCAAATCAATTTCTGTCACTTGTTTCAACATATCTGCCGTTTTCTTCTTTACAGCATCAACTGACTCAAAATATGTCCCTTTAAGAACTGATTTAACTTTTGTGAAAAGATGAAAATCGCAAGGTGCTAAATCGGAGGATGTTCAAGGGTAGTAATGTGTTTGCGGGTCAAAATCTGCTTCACAGATAGTGCTGTGTGAGCAGGTTCATTGTCCTGGTGAAGAAAGAAACCATTTTTCCACAGTTGCGGCCGTTTCTTTCTGAATCTTTCTCTCAGCTTTTTCAAAACTTACTTATAATAATGTTGATTAATTGTTGTGCCTTCTGGAACCCATTCTTCCGAAATTACACCCTTGATATCGAAAAAAACAATGAGCATTGCTTTGAATTTTGACTTGCTTTGACGAGCTTTTTTCATTCTTAGTGATGACAAGGGATTACTTTATGAAACAGGTTTGGATCTGTGTTAAGTTGCTGCAGAATGTCAACACAATATTCCTTGCGACGTTCTTTTTGCTCTGGTGTGAGAACCATTGGGGCCATCTTTGCACAAACTTTAGTCATGTAAAGATCCTCATGCAAAATTTTCCATATGGTGTCTTTGTCAATGTTCACGGATTCAGCTATCATTTGAACACTGATTCAGCGGTCTTTTCAAACAATCTGATTAATTTTTTCTACATTTTCTTTGGTTCTTGAAGTGCAAAGTCGTTCAGGGCGTTCATCATCTTTGACATTCCCACGTCCCTCGCTAAATCTTTTGTGCCACTCAGAGCCGTAACTAGGGAGGTGCGGGCGGTGCCGTCGCCCAGGGCGCAAGCCCAAGGGGGCGCACCAGCCGCCTGCTACCTGCCCAGGCTCAATCACTGCACTCAGCTCTGCATCCATCTGCCTGCCGGCTTGAGCTTCCCCCACGAGAAACAACCTCTTCCTGTCAATGGAACGCACATGCGTTCCAATGACAGGAAGTTCGGTATTTGAAACGCACATGTTCCAAATGCCAATGCAGGAAGCCCGGCAGCAGCTACAGTGCCGATCACCGCTGACCACCACTGCTAGAAAAAAGTAATTTCTTCATTTGTTATGACTGGTGCTTGAAGTCTGCACTTTTAAGCAGTAGATTCCACACCAGTGATATGGTTCGGGTAGGTGGGGCTTTCAATTGTATCTTTTCACACACCCCTGCATGTGTCTTCTTTTTCCTTCTCTCCTCTGATCGTTTTCCTTTATAGAGGTGACAGTGCTAACTGTAAAAGAACTGAGTGTTCGATTCAACTGTGTACAACTAGTATATTTTATTACTGAAAGGATTTTCATATTAACCACTTATGTGCTTGATATAAGCAGATGACGAATCTTTCATTAAAATTAGTAATCAATGCAAATATGTACTCCCTAATGAATAAGTGGCTATTCTAAAAAGTTGTATGAACATTAAGTGTCACTTTCTAACAGTTGCTATATTTATGTTATATATTATTATAATTTTAGAGGAATTACAGTAAAAAAAAAAATGTTTTAATGTATCATCCTCCAATTTTTTCCTCTTTCTCCCCTTGTAATCTTCTCCATACCGGACCACACAATTTAGCAGACCCCCTCACCCACTTCTGCACTTGATATTTCTTCAGGACAGAATAGCCAAAGGTGTAACTACCATAGTAGCAGGTGCTATGACATTGATAGGCAACCTGATACACTTCAAGGGACTCATGGCCACAAAAAGGAATTTCAGACCCCACATAAACTTATTGGGGCCATAGATGCATAGAATAGAGTTCATGACCACATCACACCCCCTACTAATAAAACTCAGCATTGCTGCAAATACCATTGACAGTTGTTCAATACCTGCTTACTCCCACTCTGCAATATGCACATACATACACACAGACAATATATTCCTCATTTTCTAATTGAGGTAAGCAGAACAAAATATTGCACAGTTCTCTAACCTGGATTCTGAAAACACACGAAAAAAGAGGAGCAGTAAGTCAAAATCTTTTATATAATACATTATTTTATATATGACATGGAGACAAGGTCTATTAGGTTTTGTGTGTGTGCGTGTGTGTGTGTATATATATATATATATATATATATATATACATATATATATATATATATATATATATACATATATATACACACATACAATTCTCGGTTACACATATTTGCAAATGTATGATAACCCAAATGCAGCAGAAATATAGATAGAGTTATATGTATCTCTCTCTCTCTCTCTCTCTCTCTATATATATATATATATATATATATATATATATATAGATATAGCTATATATAGATATCATGCATTTGCAAATATGTGTAACAGAATTTTTTCAGTAAAGTGCTACCCACACCTCCACATTAGGTTGGCCACACTCACTTGGCAAATGCCACTCCCACTTAGATGGGGGGCGCTGGTGCCCTGTCTCGCCCAGGGCACTAAAATGTCTAGTTAGGCACTGGTGCCACTCTAGCACACGTGACAGGCAGTTATTCCCGTAGGCCGTAGTAAGCATTTGAAAACATTCTGTTGGTGTTTTGTGCAATTTTACTAAAAATTTCAAATTGACACGTTGTTTAACTTTTAAACTTAGCATTTTTTCGGCACTCTACAGAAAACACAACCAAACTAATGGTGACTCACAATGAACTGAACGTCATAGAGGTTGAGGCGTGTCATGTAGGTTCAGACAGGTTCAAGGTTACTACGTATGCAGTTATAACTGATCCTGACTGCTTTGTTTACTAGGTGGAATCACAGTCTCGTTATTTAATAGACATACCTTGTATGTCAGCGCTTATGAACTAATAATGGGAATGGCTTTCTATACCAAATTTTTTCACCTGAAATTTCTCACTTTGGAAAACTCATATGTGGACATACCCATAGTCTGTGTAACCTTAATATCTAAGGATACTTTTTTTCTGTGTCCTAAAGACACTTAGCCACATTGGTGATTGGATAATAATTGATCAAACAAATGCCAGTCTAGACCTTTGCAGAAGATTACTTGTCAAAAAATGCCAATATTTGTTGGTTCCATTTTAAATGATTCTTCATGTGTTGATTTTTTAAACGAACTAGAGCACTGTAATAATTGACACGCAGAAAACCAATAATAAGTAATTAACACAACCCAACCTGAAACACATTGGACCAACTGCTATTTTTCTATGGTGTTATCGTTTGATTTTGTTTCATTGGATTATTTCCCAGATAAGCATTAATGTCTTTTCAAAGCGCATTCAGCTACAGGTTCCATATCAGTTAAAGCTGTATATTCCACATTAACAAAGCCAGAGCAATTAAAATGGCAGATTGGTCTTAAGCTTCTATTTCATATGTTTAGCTGTGAAGCAGCTTTCTGTAAATACACCACCTGTTTTTTTTTACTTAGACAGATTTCAGGATGTAATTTGTGTTTGTTAATTGCTTAAATTTGAAAGCATCTCTAAAATGCATATTGATTTATGTTTCTTTAAACAAAGGTTAGAGTTCCTGTAATATGAATTTGCATTAACTTTAATCTCTGTGTTGCCATGTTGAATTCGTGGAGAAATACTAAAAACTCAAAACTTCAGTTATAGCACCAGGGTATCTACCAAAGATCTAGGGAGACAGGTCTATTGTAGTACGGAACACTGTACAATTTAGTCCACCAAGACTACACTGTTTAACAGCTTATGATTGGCCTGCTAACACATACAAACACGCAAAATACTGTTGTACAGTGTCAAAAGGTATTAGTGATCCATCTGGCCACCTTGCATTTTATATATGCACAGTCCCTTAGTGAATACATTTTAAGTGCACTGCAGGCAGAATTGTTTTTATGTCCAAATGGACTGCTTTTCTGCAAAATTCTATTAATAGTAAATCTTGTGCAACTTCCTTGACTCTTTTCCCTCCCTTTCATTTGCATTAGATACCAATACAAAAGTATGTGGAAGACGCAAGTAAAATTGTATATAACTAAAATATGTGCATGTCTTTGCATATTAAATAAGTAGTATGTAGTGTACTATGCCATTAGTAAATGCTAAATTTTCTACAACAGATTCATTTGATCCATTTTAGCTTTCTATTGTGTTAAAGAGGTTTTTTTCTTGACTTTGCATGTTTAAATATAATTTTACCTGCAAATCTTCTTTCTACTGTGTTCTGTAAGATGGCAGAGAAAAAAGAAATGTGTCACCAAAACATGTAAGTGTTTGCAGTAGATTGTCTGGGTTGCTTGTTACCATGGTTTCACAAACAAAAAGAGTGAATAGACACAATTGGAAGTTGAAACTATGTGCGTGTCTGTGTGTGTGTATATATATATATATTACCCCTTGAGAAAGTCTTTCATTTAGAGGACGAAACGCGTCGGGTTGTTGCTGTTCGCTGCTGTTCCAGGATTTGTGTGTCAGTGTGGGCGTATCTGGCCAGACGTGACCCGCTCTGCTACTCCATCTCACATAAGGACTGGACAGATAAGCTTTTTTACATTTCTCTGATGTACGGGCATAATTTTTATTGAGTTGCAGTGTGAGGCTTTGGTGCCTCTGTTTTAATAAAAGTTTTTCTATTTGCTATTGTATGTGACCATATGTTTGATGGTATTACACCATTATGGCTATTCTTTGAGTTGCAGTTCATTCCGGAGCTGTGTGTCTGATTATCTGTTTGGAGGATATCTACCAGGACCAGCGTTTTCCAATTCACTGGTTCATTACAGACGGTATCCAAAGAAAATCTATTAATATATATTTCAAGCTACTATCATTGAATTTCTGATTGAGGTAACTTATCGGTTAAACCCATGATGGCTGAAGATTGACTACATCATCACGGTCTACAGGATATCCATCCAGAGAAGCCCTAACACTTTTGGTTTCTGGTACGCATATCTCTGCACTAGTGTGACCTGTTTATATTTTTTGCACTTTGCTTAATGGGACTATCTTGACTGCTACGTGGCTTTGTGTCATTTCCTACCATGTTTGCTATTTTTATCCACTTTAGATACTGTGGATATCCACATGGTGGAAAGTTTTGGCTCACTATACTCTGGTGATAAGGTTCCTTTTCTGGATTCTCTTTTTGGCTCCAATAATATACTGTACTACACTATTGTGCGCCTCCTCTTTCATCTTTTTTAGAATTTTTTTCTGCTACACCGCTTGATTTAGAGGATTGGCAGCCGCCCGCACAGGGGAAGTGTGACATCTGAAGGAACCAGTTCAAGTTATTGGACTTTACTAATATTGTAGTACTGGTATAGTGTCATAGCGCTGTTTGTATCTTTTTTTTGTATATATATATACAGAGCAGGGCCGGATTGGCCATCTAGCACTTCTGCCAAATGGCAGAAGGGCCGATGGCTAGTTGGGCCGATTCAGCAGTAGCATGTCCGCCAGAGTACTCCACTGCGAGCTGCTCGGCGGACGGAGTTTCAGTGACGTGCGGCCATGTGATTTTAATCACATGAGACGGCACCTGTCACGTCGTGCATGTCCCATGTGATCACTTGCATCGGCCGCACATCACTGAAACTCTGTCCGCCGAACAGGGCGCAGGAAGGTAACAAGGTAAGTGTGTGGCCGACCATGTTGTGAGTGTGTGAGTGAGTGAGTATGTATGTATGTCTGTTCATTTATTGAGTGAGTGAGTATGTTCATAGAGTGAGGGGCCATGTTCATAGAGTGTGCGGCCATGTTCATAGAGTGCGTGTGTGTACGCACAGTATTTTAATATAGTGTGCGTGTGTGTGTGCACGCAGTATTTTAATATAATATGTGAGGGAAGGGGGGATCTTAATATAGTGTGGGAGGTAGGCTATTTAATGGTGGAGTGTAGTTGGGGGCTAATTATTTAAGGTGAGGTGAAGAAACTTTTAATTTAATGCTGGGGTGGTTTAGGGCTATCAATTGAATATGGGGCTGATTTTGAGGAGGAGTGCTAATTATTAAATGTGAATATGAATTATTTATTGCCGGGGATGGTTGTGGAAAATGGCTATATTTACTAAACTTTAATGCTATTTAATTTATTGCTGGGACTGTTTGGAGGGAGGGAAATATGTTTTGAGTAAATGGGTATACTGTAAATTCAATGTTGGGGCTGGTTGGAGGGAAATAGGTCTACTTATTAAATTATTATTATTATTATCATTTATTTGTTAAGCGCCACAAGGTATCTGCAACGCCGCACACAATACTAACAGTAGACTATACAGGGTGAAACCATACAGAGCAATGAACAAAAAGTACCAATACTTCAGAAACTCCGGCTAGTCATATGCAGTAAAGACGGAGTGGAAGAACAGGTATGGAGACAGGAGGGGAGGGGGCCCTGCTCATACGAGCTTACTTTCTAAGGGAGGGTAAACAGACCAGGCACAAGAGGAGTCAGTTGAGGCAAGAGGAGAGAAGGAAGGACGAGCAAAGGGAGGAGATGGGGGGTTAAGTAGATGGTTGGTAGGCTTTGAGGAAGAGGTGAGTTTTGAGTGCACATTTGAAGGAGCACAGAGTAGGAGAGAGACGGATGGAACGAGGGAGGTCGTTCCAGAGAAGGGGGGCTGCACGGGAAAAGTCTTGGATTCTGGAGTGGGAAGAGGTGATAAGGGTGGAGGAGAGGCTCCAATGTGACTATTATTATTGTGGGGACTGGAGGCAGGCTTAATTATAAAACGTGAGTGCTATTGTTTTAACACTGGGGCTGGTTGGAGTTTTCTAAATCTCATGTACCCATTTTTTTTCAAAATAGGGCATCCAATATTCCAGGATCAAGACAAGAAGGAACTGAGCCAAAGAAACCAGCTGCTACAATTGGTGAAAGTGACCAAGACAGGTAGGAGAGAGCAGGACAGTCTGCCAACTATCGTGAATCTGGTGGGACAGAATTTGGGTGATTGTCTCACTTAGTCAGGATTTGTCCGACTGCAAGGAAAGTTGGGAGGTATGTCCCGCATCACAACGTACTGCTTGTGAAGGCAGAGCTGTGTGCTTCTAACAGAAGCGCACACAGTATTGCCTGTGTATTTGTCTAAAATGATAACATTGTTACATGATAGGGGCTCTGATTTCCCTAACCAAAGGTGCCTAATCCACCTCTGGTTAAGGGAAGGGAACTGATAGCTGCTCCCAGTTCCCGGACAGTACACAGACTGCAGAACAAGCTCTAAGTATCACAAGATTTGGTAATGTCATGAGACAAAGCGCTTCCCTGCTCACTCTACAGGAAGTTCCCACCCTTATAAATGTCAGCAGCACCAGAAGCATAGATAAGTACAGTAGGCTGGGGGTGTCATAATGTCACTGGAGGATGGTGATATGTGGCTGGGAGGGTGTGATGAATGTAATGTTTTGTTATAATGTATGTATCAATGCCCAATGATGGCCACACCCACAACAGAGTGTGGCTACAACTTCTTCGGCGTCGGCACACAGTTTCTTTCCTGCTGGAACTGAGGTGGGCCTGTGTACTTTAACTGCCAGGACTGATTTTTAGTCCCAGTCCGGCCCTGCGTGTGTGTGTGTGTATGTGTATGTATATATATATATATATATATATATATATATATATGTGTGTGTATTTCTGAGTATATATGTGTATATATATGTGTACATCTCTGTGTATATATGTGTTAATATGTATGTGTATATATATATATATATATATATATATATATACATGTATATATAATGTATGTATATATAATGAATGTATATATGTATAGATAATGTATGTATATATGTATATATATGTATGTATATATGTATATACATATGTATATATAAATATATATATATATATATATATATATATATATATATATATGGGTATATATAAATATATATATATATATATATGTGTATATATATATGTATGTGTATATGTATATACATATGTATATATAAATATATATATATATATATATATATATATATATATATATGGGTATATATAAATATATATATATGTGTATATATATATATGTATGTGTATATGTATATATATATATATATATATATATATATATATATATATATATGTGTGTGTGTATATATATTAGAGATGCTCAGGCTCGGTTCCCTGAGAATCGAACACACTCGAACTTAGCATACCTGAGTACCGAGCCGAGTTGGCTTAGTACTTTCGTGCGCTTTCGGAATTGAAAACGAGGCAAAATGTTATTGTTACGTCATTGGATCTTGGATCTTGTGAGCTTTGGATTATAGCACCATTTCACAGAGGGGCACTGAAAGCATAGCACAGTCTCTAGAGCAGTTGGGCAGTGTCATAAGTAGAATAGAAAGAGGAGGGGGTAGCAGTATTCTTCAAAGTCTACAGTGATATTCAGGAGAGGTCCATTGCTCATTGCTGAAATATAACTAATAATAGGTCTGGCAGGCTTTGTCTTCTAAATCTGCAGTCCTATAATGTACAGTGTTTTATAGCTAACACACAAATAGAAGAGCTCCATTGCTCCATTGCTAATTGTCATTGCTGAAATACAAATACTAGGGCTGGCAGGCTTGGTGTAAATCTGCAGTCACATTGTACTGTGTTATATAGGTTACACACAAAGAGGAGCGCTCCATTGCTCCATTGCTAATTGTCATTGCTGAAATAGAAATACTAGGGCTGGCAGGCTTGGTCTTCTAAATCTGCAGTCACATTGTACTTTGTTATGTAGGCAAAGCACAAAGAGGAGAGCTCCATTGCTGAAACATAAATAATAGGGCTGGCAGTCTTGGTCTAAATCTGAAGTTACATTTTACTGTACCATAGCTCACTCATAAACAGGAGAGGTGGCAGGGTTTAATGCTGAAACAGAAATTGTAATAATAGGGCTGTCAGTGTTCTTAAAAGTCTCCAGTGACATTCTACTGTGCCATAACTCATACAGAAACAGGATTTGGTGGCATTGTTCTTGTCACTCTCCAGTCTCAGTCATGATGATACTAATCCCTCTACATCATGTGCTAAAGTCTATGTTCAAGTGCATAGTGGTTTTAAGTTAGGGAAACAAAAATTTAATAATAAAAAGCTTGTACCTTTTTAAAGAGAAAACACCTCTCTAATATAGGTGAAAGTTTACTGTAGAAAAACATAAAATTGCCAACATGCCATGCTACCCAAAATATTATTAAGCATACCAGCATCAGCTAGCTCACTTCTCTCAGCTAGATATCAGCACCTGCAATCTACACTGTCATCATATTCACCCTCATCATTGTGTACTTCATCCTCAAACAATACTAATTCATCCCCGCTGGAATCCACCATCACAGAAGTCTGTGTACTTTGATGTAATTGCCGGTAATGGCCTTCCTCATGGAATTTGTAGTTCATTTTATGGAAGAGCTGTCACAATTTTTGGGCAATTCTTTTAGACCAGACGAAATGTCAAAATGTTGTGCAGACTCATCTGCATCACCACTGGGTGTCTTGGGAAAGCTAAGTTTTTTTTCTAGCAGCAATTTCCAGAGAAAATGAAGGAGGAGACGTCATTGTGTCATGTACTACTTGAGCTGTCAGCTTGATGACCAGGAGGAGCTCATTGTGTCTCTTGAGATCTGGGTCAGTTGGAAAGATAGAAAAGACATAGCTCTTAAACCTAGAAATGAAGCACAGTTACCAAAATGCAATGCTCCGATTTCAAGATGTTGATAATTCTTGGATCCTGGTAAAGCAAATAAGGTACTTAATCTACAATTCCAACATAATAAGTGGAATTGCTTTGTTTCAGTTCCTCCTTCAATTTCTCTTGCTGCTTTTCAAAAAGTCTAATTAGGGGAATCTCTTCAATCAAGCTAACAGTGTCTGCACTCTCTTCACAGGTGACTACTTGGAGTGGTTTCAGCTCCTTGCACAACACAGAAAGAATTCTCCACTACGCTGGACTAAAGTACATTCCCCATAAATTATATACTTCTTGCAGCTGCTGCATTCTATTACATGCTGTTGCAGAATCCCTAAAATGACAATAAATATTTTGGGACACAGACAGCATCGCCTGCATGTCATTGTCATTTTTTAAAAAAGTTCTGTACCACCAAGTTGATTGTGTGAGCAAAACATGGAATGTGATGGAATCCCCCTCTCCCCCGCTGTAATGCTCTAACGATATTGGTGCCATTATCAGAAATCACATATCCACAGGAGAGTCCAAGCAGGATAAGCCATGTTGCAATAACATCCATTAGTTTTTCAAACAAGTTGTCAGCGGTATAATAATGATAATAATAATACTAATAATAATAATAATATGCCTCTTAGTGAAGCAGATGATACACAGAGTAGCCTGCCTGCCCATATAATCTTAAGTTGTCCACATATATGTGATTAAGTGTACAGTGTGTAGAATGCCATTTTGTAGCCCAATAATTACATTTTTACGAACCTTCTGATAGAGATGAGGAATAGCTTAGTAAAATTATGTCATCATGGAACTTGGTAACAGGGACACAAGACCTCAAGTAATTGTCTAAAACCTGCTGCATTAGTAGTGGATATTGGACGCAGATCTAATACTAGCATAGTCGCCATGGCGTCTGTGATCCACTTTGCGACTGGGTGACAGCTTTCATACTTGCTTCATCTTGCAAAGGATTGTTTAACAGTCAATTGTTTTTTCTTGGTCTGCTTCTGAGTTGAAGACCCACCCCCAGGAGCAGTAGCAGCAACAGTGGGTCTAACGCTCAAGGATTCTTCTGAGGGGTCCTTGATAGGGGAGGAGTCATCTCGCATTAGCAACTTGGATGCAGGACTAATTCCGATCACTTGTGAAGGTGTTGGGGGTGTAGATTGCAGGTGCTGGGATCTAGATGAGAGAAGGGAAGTAGCTGATGCTGGACTGCTTGTTGTTATTTTTAGGAATACGTTTCTGATTTTCCCAAGTTTTTTCCATGAACTCGCTTCAAGTGGCGTAGCATGGAGGAGGATCCTAGATGGTTAAGGTCCCTACATCTACTGACTGTGGCTTTACAATGCTACAAATGGCTAAACAACTGTTTTCAGAATTTGGGTAAAAATAATTCCACACATAAGAGCTGGGTTTTTTGGTCTTATGCCCAGGCATGACAATGGTCTTCTTATCACCGGCAAGAACTGCTGCAGTCTTTGTTTGAAAGTGTGTGAAATTAACATTGTGACACACACACACACACATATATATATATATATATATATATATATATATATATATATACTGCACTTCTCTGGGAATCAGACGGTAAAAAATAAAAGGAGTGTGGCTCTCTATAGGAATCTGGCTGTCTCCAAGGAAAAGTCTCCTGAATGTTATTTTTGAGGTTATTTGATCTCCAGCTATCTGGTACGCATATGATTTGTTACTCACACATAGATGTGGTGTTGCTTCTCTCTGGTTAAGATATATGCACCCGGGCTAAACACTGGATATCACACATTTCTAGCTGTTGTAGTGTTTCCAAGCCTCACGTGGTGTACTAACTCAAATACGACAATATTATGCTATGTTTGCCCTTTTCCACATTTCTTTACTGCTCCTGAGTTGAGATTCAGAGTTACAGTACTCAAAGAAGATCCAATCGTTTCTAAAGTTATACGAATCAAATTTGACGGTACGCATATATATACACTTTCCCTTGCATTATCATCTTGGTATTACACTATGAGGCGCCCTGCCTGTGCTTTGTTTTAGTGAACTATTCCTTCTGGACTGACCATCTGGATTCAGGCTGTGTGGCTGCCACTCATAGAACAGTGAAGTGATTTTTCTGATATATTGGGACTATCATTGTATTTAATATTGTTGTACTCTAAAAATCTCTGAATATTGTATAACTGTTGCCGATGTGATAGATAGCGCCTGAGTGTATCAATTTTTGTGTTCTATATATATATACTATATATATATATATATATATATATATATATATATATATATATATTTATTTATTTATTTTTATTATATATACATATTGTAGCATATTGGGGCAGCACAGTGGCCTAGTGGTTAGCACTTCTGCCTCACAGCACTGCATATTGGGGCAGCACGGTGGCTAAGTGGTAGCACTTCTGCCTCACAGCGCTGGGGTCATGAGTTCAATTCCCGACCACGGCCTTATCTGTGTGGAGTTTGTATGTTCTCCCCGTGTTTGCGTGGGTTTCCTCCGGGTGCTCCGGTTTCCTCCCACACTCCAAAAACATACTGCTAGGTTAATTGGTTGCTATGAAAATTGACCCTAGTCTCTCTGTGTATGGGTGTATATGTTAGGGAATTTAGACTGTAAGCTCCAATTTATTATTTATGATTTATGATTCATGTCATGATTCATGATTCTTGATTCATGATTCATGATTCTTGATTCATGATTCATAATTTGATTCATGATTCATGATTCAATTCATGATTCATGATTCATGATTCAATTCATGATTCATAATTCATGATTCTTGATTGAATTAATAATTCATGATTCATGATTCAATTCATGATTCGATTCATGATTCTTGATTCATGATTCTTGATTGAATTAATAATTCATGATTCATGATTCAATTCATGATTCGATTCATGATTCTTGATTCATGATTCATGATTCGATTCATGATTCATGATTCATGATTCAATTCATGATTCATGATTCATGATTCATGATTCAATTCATGATTCATGATTCATGATTTAATACATGATTCATGATTCGATTCATGATTCTTGATTCATGATTCGATTCATGATTCCTGATTCATGATTCATGATTCAATTCATATTTCATTATTCATGATTCATGATTCATGATTCAATTCATGATTCATGATTCATGATTCAATTCATGATTCATGATTCATGATTCAATTCATGATTCATGATTCATGATTCATGATTCAATTCATGATTTATGATTCATGATTCAATTCATGATTCATGATTTATGATTCATGATTTAATACATGATTCATGATTAGATTCATGATTCTTGATTCATGATTTGATTCATGATTCATGATTCATCTCATGATTCATTATTCATGATTTATGATTCATGATTTACAATTCATGAATCGATTCATGATTCATGATTCATGATTCAATTCATGATTCATAATTCATGATTCATGATTCAATATATGATTCATGATTCATGATTCATGATTCATGATTCATGATTCACTTCATGATTCATGATTTATGATTCAATTCATGATTCAATTCATGATTCATAATTCATGATTCAATTCATGATTCATGATTCATGATTCAATTCATGATTTATGATTCGATTCATGATTCTTGATTCATGATTCATGATTCGATTCATGTTTCATGATTCATGATTCGATTCATGATTCATGATTCAATTCATGATTCATGATTCATGATTCAATTCATGATTCATGATTCATAATTCATGATTCATGAATCAATTCATGATTCATAATTCGATTCATGATTCATGAATTATGATTCAATTCATTATTCATGATTCATGGTTCATGATTCATGATTTTATTCATGATTCATGATTCATAATTCAATTCATGATTCATTATTAATGATTCGATTCATGATTCCTGATTTATGATTCAGTTCATGATTCCTGATTCATGATTCAATTCATGATTCATGATTCATGATTCATAATTCAATTCATGATTCATGATTCATGATTCGATTCATGATTCATGATTCAATTCATGATCCATAATTCATGATTCAATTCATGATTCATGTTTCAATTCATGCTTCAATTCATGATTCATGATTAATTTTATGATTCATGATTCGATTCATGATTCATGATTCAAATCATGATTCAAGATTCATGATTCGATTCATGATTCATGATTCAATTCATGATTCATGATTCGATTCATGATTCAATTCATGATTCATGATTCGATTCATGATTCATGATTCAATTCATGATTCATAATTCATGATTCAATTCATGATTCATGATTCAATTCATGATTCAATTCATGATTCATGATTCATGATTAATTTTATGATTCATGATTCAATTCACAATTGGATTCATGATTCAATTCATGATTCAATTCATGATTCATGATTCATGATTCAATTCATTAATCGATTCATGATTCAATTCATGATTCAATTCATGATTCAATTCATGATTCATGATTCAATTCATAATTCATGATTTAATTCATGATTCATGATTCGATTCATGATTCATGATTCATGATTCAATTCATGATTCATGATTCATGATTCATAATTCAATTCATGATTCATGATTCAATTTATGATTCATAATTCATGATTCATGATTCAATTCATGATTCATGATTCAAGATTCATGATTCATGATTCAATTCATGATTCGAATCCTGATTCAATTCATGATTCATGATTCAATTTATGATTTATGATTTATGATTCATGTCATGATTCATGATTCTTGATTAATGATTCAATTCATGATTCATGATTCATGATTGAATTCATGATTCATGATTCAAGATTCATGATACATGATTCATGATTCAATTCATGATTCATGATTCGATTCATGATTCTTAATTCATGATTCAAAATTCGATTCATGATTCATGATTCATGATTCAATTCATGACTCATGATTCATGATTCATGATTCAATTCATGATTCATGATTCATGATTCATGATTCTTAATTGAATTAATAATTCATGATTCATGATTCATGATTCAATTCATGATTCAATTCATGATTCATGATTCATGATTAATTTTATGATTCATGATTCATAATTCATGATTCAATTCACGATTCGATTCATGATTCAATTCATGATTCAATTCATGATTCATGATTCATGATTCAATTCATTAATCGATTCATGATTCAATTCATGATTCAATTCATGATTCAATTAATAATTCATGATTCAATTCATGATTCATGATTTAATTCATGATTCATAATTCGATTCATGATTCATGATTCATGATTCAATTCATGATTCATGATTCATGATTCATAATTCAATTCATGATTCATGATTCAATTCATGATTCATAATACATGATTCATGATTCATAATACATGATTCATGATTCAATTCATGATTCATGATTCAAGATTCATGATTCATGATTCAATTCATGATTCGAATCCTGATTCAATTCATGATTCATGATTCAATTTATGATTTATGATTTATGATTCATGTCATGATTCATGATTCTTGATTAATGATTCAATTCATGATTCATGATTCATGATTGAATTCATGATTCATGATTCAAGATTCATGATACATGATTCATGATTCTATTCATGATTCATGATTCATGATTCATGACTTAATTCATGATTCATGATTCATGATTCGATTCATGATTCTTAATTCATGATTCATAATTCGATTCATGATTCATGATTCATGATTCAATTCATGACTCATGATTCATGATTCAATTCATGATTCATGATTCAAGATTCATGATTCTTAATTGAATTAATAATTCATGATTCATGATTCATGATTCAATTCATGATTCGATTCATGATTCTTGATTCATGATTCATGATTCGTTCATGATTCATGATTCATGATTCAATTCATGATTCATGATTCATTATTCATGATTCAATTCATGATTCAAGATTCATGATTCGATCCATGATTCATGATTCAATTCATGATTCATGATTCGATTCATGATTCGATTCATGATTCATGATTCAATTCATGATTCATAATTCATGATTCATAATTCAATTTATAATTCAATTCATGATTCGTGATTCATGATTCAATTTATGATTCATGACTCATAATTCATGATTCAATTCATGATTCGATTCATGATTCAATTCATGATTCAATTCATGATTCATGATTCGATTCATGATTCAATTCATTAATCGATTCATGATTCAATTCATGATTCATGATTCGATTCATGATTCATGATTTATGATTCATGATTCAATTCATGATTCATGATTCATAATTCAATTCATGATTCATGATTCAATTCATGATTCATAATTCATGATTCATGATTCAATTCATGATTCATGATTCAAGATTCATGATTCATGATTCAATTCATGATTCGAATCCTGATTCAATTCATGATTCATGATTCAATTTATGATTTATGATTTATGATTCATGTCATGATTCATGATTCTTGATTCATGATTCAATTCATGATTCATGATTCATGATTCAATTCATGATTCATGATTCATGAATCGATTCATGATTCATGATTCATGATTCAATTTATGATTTATGATTTATGATTCATGTCATGATTCATTATTCTTGATTCATGATTCAATTCATGATTCATGATTCATGATTCAATTCATGATTCATGATTCGATTCATGATTCAATTCATGATTCATGATTCATGATTCAATTCATGATTCATGATTCGATTCATGATTCATGATTCATGATTCAATCTATGATTTATGATTCGATTCATGATTCAATTCATGATTCATGATTCATGATTCAATTCATGATTCATGATTCATGATTCATGATTCAATTCATGATTCATGATTCATGATTCGATTCATGATTCATGATTCATGATTCAATTTATGATTTATGATTTATGATTCATGTCTTGATTCATGATTCTTGATTCATGATTCAATTCATGATTCATGATTCATGATTCAATGCATGATTCATGATTCATGATTCATGATTCATGATTCGATTCATGATTCATGATTCATGATTCTATTCATGATTCCTGATTCATGATTCAATTCATGATTCATGATTCGATTCATGATTCCTGATTCATGATTCAATTCATGATTCATGATTCGATTCATGATTCTTGATTCATGATTCATAATTCGATTCATGATTCAATTCATGATTCATGATTCATGATTCATGATTCAATTCATGATTCATGATTCAATTCATGATTCATGATTCATGATTCATGATTCATGATTCAATTCTTGATTCAAGATTCATGATTCGATTCATGATTCATGATTCAATTCATGATTCATGATTTGATTCATGATTCAATTCATGATTCATGATTCGATTCATGATTCATGATTCGATTCATGATTCATGATTCAATTCATGATTCATAATAATGATTCAATTCATGATTCATGATTCAATTCATGATTCAATTCATGATTCATGATTCATGATTCAATTTATGATTCATGATTCAAGATTCATGATTCATGAATTAATTCATGATTCATAATTCATGATTCAATTCATGATTCATGATTCAATTCATGATTCAATTCATGATTCATGATTCATGATTCAATTTATGATTCATGACTCATAATTCATGATTCAATTCATGATTCGATTTATGATTCAATTCATGATTCAATTCATGATTCATGATTCATGATTCGATTCATGATTCAATTCATTAATCGATTCATGATTCAATTCATGATTCAATTCATGATTCATGATTCAATTCATGATTCATGATTCAATTCATGATTCATGATTCGATTCATGATTCATGATTTATGATTCATGATTCATGATTTATGATTCATGATTCAATTCATGATTCATGATTCAATTCATGATTCATGATTCGATTCATGATTCATGATTTAATTCATGATTCATAATTCATGATTAATGATTCAATTCATGATTCAAGATTCATGATTCATGATTCAATTTCATATTCAATACCTGATTCAATTCATGATTCAATTTATGATTTATGATTTATGATTCATGTCATGATTCATGATTCTTGATTCATGATTCAATTCATGATTCATGATTCATGATTCAATTCATGATTCATGATTCGATTCATGATTCATGATTCATATTTCAATTTATGATTTATGATTTATGATTCATGTCATGATTCATGATTCTTGATTCATGATTCAATTCATGATTCATGATTCATGATTCTATTCATGATTCCTCATTCATGATTCAATTCATGATTCATGATTCGATTCATGATTCTTGATTCATGATTCATAATTCGATTCATGATTCATGATTCATGATTCAATTCATTATTCATGATTCATGATTCTTGATTGAATTAATAATTCATGATTCATGATTCATGATTCAATTCATGATTCGATTCATGGTTCTTGATTGATGATTCATGATTCGATTCATGATTCAATTCATGATTCGATTCATGGTTCTTGATTGATGATTCATGATTCGATTCATGATTCATGATTCAATTCATGATTCATGATTCATGATTCAATTCATGATTCATGATTCGATTCATGATTCTTGATTCATAATTCCTAATTCGATTTATGATTCATGATTCATGATTCAATTCATGACTCATGATTCATAATTCATGATTCAATTCATGATTCATGATTCATGATTCTTGATTGAATTAATAATTCATGATTCATGATTCATGATTCAATTCTTGATTCAAGATTCATGATTCGATTCATGATTCATGATTCAATTCATGATTTATGATTCGATTCATGATTCAATTCATGATTCATGATTCGATTCATGATTCATGATTCAATTCATGATTCATAATTTATGATTCAATTCATGATTCATGATTCAATTTATGATTCATGATTCAAGATTCATGATTCATGATTCATGATTCAATTCATGATTCATGATTCATGATTCAATTCATGATTCAATTCATGATTCATGATTCGATTTATGATTCATGATTTAATTCATGATTCATGATTCATGATTCAATTTATGATTCATAATTCATGTCATTATTCATGATTCATGATTCATGATTCATGATTCAATTCATGATTCATGATTCAATTCATGATTCATGATTTAATTCATGATTCGAATCCTGATTTAATTCATGATTCATTATTCGATTTATGATTTATGATTCATGATTCAATTCATGATTCATGATTCATGATTCAATTCATTATTCATGATTCATGATTCAATTCATGATTCATGATTCAATTCATGATTCATGATTCAATTCATGATTTATGATTCGATTCATGATTTATGATTCAATTCATGATTCATGATTCATGATTCATGATTCAATTCATGATTCATGATTCATGATTCATGATTCAATTCATGATTTATGATTCATGATTCAATTCATGATTAAATTCATGATTCATGATTCAATTCATGATTCATGATTCAATTCATGATTCAATTCATGATTCATGATTCATGATTCATGAATTAATTTATGATTCATGATTCATGATTCATGATTCATGATTCATGATTCAATTCATGATTCAATTCATGATTCAATTCATGATTCAATTCATGATTAATGATTCATGATTTGATTCATGATTCAATTCATTATTCGATTCATGATTCAATTCATGATTCAATTCATGATTCATGATTCAATTCATGATTCATGATTCGATTCATGATTCATGATTCATGATTCAATTCATGATTCATAATTCATGATTCATAATTCAATTCATGATTCATGATTCAATTCATGATTCATAATTCATGATTCATGATTCAATTCATGATTCATGATTCAAGATTATTGATTCATGATTCAATTCATGATTCGAATCCAGATTCAATTCATGATTTATGATTCAATTTATGATTTATGATTTATGATTCATGATTCATGATTCGATTCATGATTCATGATTCATGATTCATGATTCAATTCATGATTCATGATTCATGATTCAATTCATGATTCATGATTCATGATTCGATTCATGATTCATGATTCATGATTCATGATTCATGATTCAATTCATGATTCATGATTCATGATTCAATTCATGATTCGAATCCTTATTCAATTCATGATTCATGATTCAATTTATGATTTATGATTTATGATTCATGTCATGATTCATGATTCTTGATTCATGATTCAATTCATGATTCATAATTCATGATTCAATTCATGATTCATGTTTCAATTCATGATTCAATTCATGATTCATGTTTAATTTTATGATTCATGATTCGATTCATGATTCATGATTCAATTCATGATTCAAGATTCATGATTCGATTCATGATTCATGATTTAATTCATGATTCATGATTCGATTCATGATTCAATTCATGATTCATGATTCGATTCATGATTCATGATTCAATTCATGATTCATAATTCATGATTCAATTCATGATTCATGATTCAATTCATGATTCAATTCATGATTCATGATTCATGATTAATTTTATGATTCATGATTCATAATTCATGATTCAATTCACGATTCGATTCATGATTCAATTCATGATTCAATTCATGATTCATGATTCATGATTCAATTCATTAATCGATTCATGATTCAATTCATGATTCAATTCATGATTCAATTCATGATTTATGATTCAATTCATGATTCATGATTTAATTCATGATTCATGATTCGATTCATGATTCATGATTCATGATTCAATTCATGATTCATGATTCATGATTCATAATTCAATTCATGATTCATGATTCAATTCATGATTCATAATTCATGATTCATGATTCAATTCATGATTCATGATTCATGATTCAATTTATGATTTATGATTCATGTCATGATTCATGATTCTTGATTAATGAATCAATTCATGATTCATGATTCATGATTGAATTCATGATTCATGATTCATGATTCATGATTCATGATTCGATTCATGATTCATGATTCATGATTCTATTCATGATTCCTGATTCATGATTCATGATTCTTAATTGAATTAATAATTCATGATTCATGATTCATGATTCAATTCATGATTCGATTCATGATTCATGATTCATGATTCGATTCATGATTCTTAATTCATGATTCATAATTCGATTCATGATTCATGATTCATGATTCAATTCATGACTCATGATTCATGATTCATGATTCTTAATTGAATTAATAATTCATGATTCATGATTCATGATTCAATTCATGATTCGATTCATGATTCTTGATTCATGATTCATGATTCGTTCATGATTCATGATTCATGATTCAATTCATGATTCATGATTCATTATTCATGATTCAATTCATGATTCAAGATTCATGATTCGATCCATGATTCATGATTCAATTCATGATTCATGATTCGATTCATGATTCGATTCATGATTCATGATTCAAATCATGATTCATAATTCATGATTCAATTCATGATTCATAATTCAATTTATAATTCAATTCATGATTCGTGATTCATGATTCAATTTATGATTCATGACTCATAATTCATGATTCAATTCATGATTCGATTCATGATTCAATTCATGATTCAATTCATGATTCATGATTCATGATTCGATTCATGATTCAATTCATTAATCGATTCATGATTCAATTCATGATTCATGATTCAATTCATGATTCATGATTCAATTCATGATTCATGATTCGATTCATGATTCATGATTTATGATTCATGATTCAATTCATGATTCATGATTCATGATTCATAATTCAATTCATGATTCATGATTCAATTCATGATTCATAATTCATGATTCATGATTCAATTCATGATTCATGATTCAAGATTCATGATTCATGATTCAATTCATGATTCGAATCCTGATTCAATTCATGATTCATGATTCAATTTATGATTTATGATTTATGATTCATGTCATGATTCTTGATTCTTGATTCATGATTCAATTCATGATTCATGATTCAATTCATGATTCATGATTCAATTCATGATTCATGATTCATGATTCGATTCATGATTCATGATTCATGAGTCAATTTATGATTTATGATTTATGATTCATGTCATGATTCATGATTCTTGATTCATGATTCAATTCATGATTCATGATTCATGATTCAATTCATGATTCATGATTCATGATTCGATTCATGATTCATGATTCATGATTCAATCTATGATTTATGATGTATGATTCATGTCTTGATTCATGATTCTTGATTCATGATTCAATTCATGATTCATGATTCAATTCATGATTCATGATTCATGATTCATGATTCGATTCATGATTCATAATTCATGATTCATGATTCTATTCATGATTCCTTGATTCATGAATCAATTCATGATTCATGATTCGATTCATGATTCTTGATTCATGATTCATATTTCGATTCATGATTCATGATTCATGATTCAATTCATGATTCATGATTCATGATTCAATTCATTATTCATGATTCAATTCATGATTCAATTCATGATTCATGATTCATGATTCATGATTCAATTCTTGATTCAAGATTCATGATTCGATTCATGATTCATGATTCATTCATGATTCATGATTTGATTCATGATTCAATTCATGATTCATGATTCGATTCATGATTCATGATTCATTTTCATGATTCATAATAATGATTCGATTCATGATTCATGATTCATGATTCAATTCATGATTCAATTCATGATTCATGATTCAATTTATGATTCATGATTCAAGATTCATGATTCATGATTCAATTCATGATTCATGATTCATGATCAATTCATGATTCATGATTCAATTCATGATTCAATTCATGATTCATGATTCAATTTATGATTCATGACTCATAATTCATGATTCAATTCATGATTCGATTCATGATTCAATTCATGATTCAATTCATGATTCATGATTCATGATTCGATTCATGATTCAATTCATTAATCGATTCATGATTCAATTCATGATTCAATTCATTATTCATGATTCAATTCATGATTCATGATTCAATTCATGATTCATGATTCGATTCATGATTCATGATTTATGATTCATGATTCATGATTTATGATTCATGATTCAATTCATGATTCATGATTCATGATTCATAATTCAATTCATGATTCATGATTCAATTCATGATTCATAATTCATGATTAATGATTCAATTCATGATTCAAGATTCATGATTCATGATTCAATTTCATATTCAATACCTGATTCAATTCATGATTCAATTTATGATTTATGATTTATGATTCATGTCATGATTCATGATTCTTGATTCATGATTCAATTCATGATTCATGATTCATGATTCAATTCATGATTCATGATTCGATTCATGATTCATGATTCATGATTCAATTTATGATTTATGATTTATGATTCATGTCATGAATCATGATTCTTGATTCATGATTCAATTCATGATTCATGATTCATGATTCATGATTTAATTCATGATTCATGATTCATGATTCATGATTCTATTCATGATTCCTGATTCATGATTCAATTCATGATTCATGATTCGATTCATGATTCTTGATTCATGATTCATAATTCGATTCATGATTCATGATTCAATTCATGATTCATGATTCATGATTCTTGATTGAATTAATAATTTATGATTCATGATTCATGATTCAATTCATGATTCGATTCATGATTCATGATTCAATTCATGATTCATGATTCATGATTCAATTCTTGATTCAAGATTCATTATTCGATTCATGATTCATGATTCAATTCATGATTTATGATTCGATTCATGATTCAATTCATGATTCATGATTCGATTCATGATTCATGATTCAATTCATGATTCATAATTCATGATTCAATTCATGATTCATGATTCATGATTTAATTCATGATTCAATTCATGATTCATGATTTAATTTATGATTCATGATTCAAGATTCATGATTCATGATTCAATTCATGATTCATGATTCAATTCATGATTCAATTCATGATTCATGATTCGATTTATGATTCATGATTCATAATTCATGTCATGATTCATGATTCATGATTCATGATTCAATTTATGATTCATGATTCAATTCATGATTCATGATTTAATTCATGATTCGAATCCTGATTTAATTCATGATTCATTATTCGATTTATGATTTATAATTCATGATTCAATTCATTATTCATGATTCATGATTCAATTCATGATTTAATTCATGATTCATTATTCGATTTATGATTTATAATTCATGATTCAAATTATGATTCATGATTCATGATTCATGATTCAATTCATGATTCATGATTCATGATTCAATTCATGATTCATGATTCAATTCATGATTCATGATTCATGATTCAATTCATGATTTATGATTCGATTCATGATTTATGATTCATGATTCAATTCATGATTTATGATTCATGATTCATGATTCAATTCATGATTCATGATTCATGATTCAATTCATGATTTATGACTCATGATTGAATTCATGATTAAATTCATGATTCATGATTCATGATTAAATTCATGATTCATGATTAAATTCATGATTCAATTCATGATTCATAATTCATGATTCATGAATAAATTTATGATTCATGATTCATGATTCATGATTCATGATTCATGATTCAATTCATGATTCGATTCATGATTCAATTCATGATTCATGATTCATGATTCATGATTCAATTCATGATTCGATTTATGATTCAATTCATGATTCAATTCATGATTAATGATTCATGATTTGATTCATGATTCAATTCATTATTCGATTCATGATTCAATTCATGATTCAATTCATGATTCATGATTCAATTCATGATTCATGATTCAATTCATGATTCATGATTCGATTCATGATTCATTATTCATGATTCAATTCATGATTCATGATTCCTGATTCATAATTCAATTCAGGATTCATGATTCAATGCATGATTCATAATTCATGATTCATGATTCAATTCATGATTCATGATTCAAGATTAATGATTCATTATTCAATTCATGATTCGAATCCTGATTCAATTCATGATTCATGATTCAATTTATGATTTATGATTTATGATTTATGATTCATGATTCGATTCATGATTCATGATTCATGATTCATGATTCAATTCATGATTCATGATTCATGATTCAATTCATGATTCATGATTCATGATTCATGATTCATGATTCGATTCATGATTCATGATTCATGATTCATGATTCAATTCATGATTCATGATTCATGATTCAATTCATGATTCATGATTCGATTCATGATTCTTGATTCATAATTCCTAATTCGATTTATGATTCATGATTCAATTCATGACTCATGATTCATGATTCAATTCATGACTCATGATTCATGATTCATGATTCAATTCATGATTCATGATTCATGATTCATGATTCTTGATTGAATTAATAATTCATGATTCATGATTCATGATTCATGATTCATGATTCAATTCTTGATTCAAGATTCATGATTCGATTCATGATTCATGATTCAATTCATGATTCATGATTCGATTCATGATTTAATTCATGATTCATGATTCGATTCATGATTCATGATTCAATTCATGATTCATAATTCATGATTCAATTCATGATTCATGATTCATGATTTAATTCATGATTCAATTCATGATTCATGATTCAATTTATGATTCATGATTCAAGATTCATGATTCATGATTCATGATTCAATTCATGATTCATGATTCATGATTCAATTCATGATTCAATTCATGATTTATGATTCGATTTATGATTCATGATTTAATTCATGATTCATGATTCATGATTCAATTTATGATTCATAATTCATGTCATGATTCATGATTCATGATTCATGATTCATGATTCAATTCATGATTCATGATTCAATTCATGATTCATGATTTAATTCATGATTCGAATCCTGATTTAATTCATGATTCATTATTCGATTTATGATTTATGATTCATGATTCAATTCATGATTCATGATTCATGATTCAATTCATGATTCATGATTCAATTCATGATTCATGATTCATGATTCAATTCATGATTTATGATTCGATTCATGATTTATGATTCAATTCATGATTCATGATTCATGATTCATGATTCAATTCATGATTCATGATTCAATTCATGATTCAATTCATGATTCATGATTCATGAATAAATTTATGATTCATGATTCATGATTCAATTCATGATTCGATTCATGATTCATGATTCAATTTATGATTTATGATTTATGATTCATGTCATGATTCATGATTCTTGATTCATGATTCAATTCATGATTCATGATTCATGATTCAATTCATGATTCATGATTCAATTCATGATTCATGATTCATGATTCGATTCATGATTCATGATTCATGATTCAATCTATGATTTATGATGTATGATTCATGTCTTGATTCATGATTCTTGATTCATGATTCAATTCATGATTCATGATTCATGATTCAATTCATGATTCATGATTCATGATTCATGATTCGATTCATGATTCATGATTCATGATTCTATTCATGATTCCTGATTCATGAATCAATTCATGATTCATGATTCGATTTATGATTCTTGATTCATGATTCATAATTCGATTCATGATTCATGATTCATGATTCATGATTCATGATTCAATTCATGATTCAATTCATGATTCAATTCATGATTCAATTCATGATTAATGATTCATGATTTGATTCATGATTCAATTCATTATTCGATTCATGATTCAATTCATGATTCAATTCATGATTCATGATTCATGATTCAATTCATGATTCATGATTCGATTCATGATTCATGATTCATGATTCAATTCATGATTCATAATTCATGATTCATAATTCAATTCATGATTCATGATTCAATTCATGATTCATAATTCATGATTCATGATTCAATTCATGATTCATGATTCAAGATTATTGATTCATGATTCAATTCATGATTCGAATCCTGATTCAGTTCATGATTTATGATTCAATTTATGATTTATGATTTATGATTCATGATTCATGATTCGATTCATGATTCATGATTCATGATTCATGATTCAATTCATGATTCATGATTCATGATTCAATTCATGATTCATGATTCATGATTCATGATTCATGATTCGATTCATGATTCATGATTCATGATTCATGATTCAATTCATGATTCATGATTCATGATTCAATTCATGATTCAAATCCTTATTCAATTCATGATTCATGATTCAATTTATGATTTATGATTTATGATTCATGTCATGATTCATGATTCTTGATTCATGATTCAATTCATGATTCATAATTCATGATTCAATTCATGATTCATGTTTCAATTCATGATTCAATTCATGATTAATGTTTAATTTTATGATTCATGATTCGATTCATGATTCATGATTTAATTCATGATTCATGATTCGATTCATGATTCAATTCATGATTCATGATTCGATTCATGATTCATAATTCAATTCATGATTCATAATTCATGATTCAATTCATGATTCATGATTCAATTCATGATTCAATTCATGATTCATGATTCATGATTAATTTTATGATTCATGATTCATAATTCATGATTCAATTCACGATTCGATTCATGATTCAATTCATGATTCAATTCATGATTCATGATTCATGATTCAATTCATTAATCGATTCATGATTCAATTCATGATTCAATTCATGATTCAATTCATGATTCATGATTCAATTCATGATTCATGATTTAATTCATGATTCATGATTCGATTCATGATTCATGATTCAATTCATGATTCATGATTCATGATTCATAATTCAATTCATGATTCATGATTCAATTCATGATTCATAATTCATGATTCATGATTCAATTCATGATTCATGATTCATGATTCAATTTATGATTTATGATTCATGTCATGATTCATGATTCTTGATTAATGATTCAATTCATGATTCATGATTCATGATTGAATTCATGATTCATGATTCATGATTCATGATTCGATTCATGATTCATGATTCATGATTCTATTCATGATTCCTGATTCATGATTCTTAATTGAATTAATAATTCATGATTCATGATTCATGATTCAATTCATGATTCGATTCATGATTCATGATTCATGATTCGATTCATGATTCTTAATTCATGATTCATAATTCGATTCATGATTCATGATTCATGATTCAATTCATGACTCATGATTCATGATTCATGATTCTTAATTGAATTAATAATTCATGATTCATGATTCATGATTCAATTCATGATTTGATTCATGATTCTTGATTCATGATTCATGATTCGTTCATGATTCATGATTCATGATTCAATTCATGATTCATGATTCATTATTCATGATTCAATTCATGATTCAAGATTCATGATTCGATCCATGATTCATGATTCAATTCATGATTCATGATTCAATTCATGATTCGATTCATGATTCATGATTCAATTCATGATTCATAATTCATGATTCAATTCATGATTCATAATTCAATTTATAATTCAATTCATGATTCGTGATTCATGATTCAATTTATGATTCATGACTCATAATTCATGATTCAATTCATGATTCGATTCATGATTCAATTCATGATTCAATTCATGATTCATGATTCATGATTCGATTCATGATTCAATTCATTAATCGATTCATGATTCAATTCATGATTCATGATTCAATTCATGATTCATGATTTATGATTCATGATTCAATTCATGATTCATGATTCATGATTCATAATTCAATTCATGATTCATGATTCAATTCATGATTCATAATTCATGATTCATGATTCAATTCATGATTCATGATTCAAGATTCATGATTCATGATTCAATTCATGATTCGAATCCTGATTCAATTCATGATTCATGATTCAATTTATGATTTATGATTTATGATTCATGTCATGATTCTTGATTCTTGATTCATGATTCAATTCATGATTCATGATTCAATTCATGATTCATGATTCGATTCATGATTCATGATTCATGAGTCAATTTATGATTTATGATTTATGATTCATGTCATGATTCATGATTCTTGATTCATGATTCAATTCATGATTCATGATTCATGATTCAATTCATGATTCATGATTCATGATTCGATTCATGATTCATGATTCATGATTCAATCTATGATTTATGATGTATGATTCATGTCTTGATTCATGATTCTTGATTCATGATTCAATTCATGATTCATGATTCAATTCATGATTCATGATTCATGATTCATGATTCGATTCATGATTCATAATTCATGATTCATGATTCTATTCATGATTCCTGATTCATGAATCAATTCATGATTCATGATTCGATTCATGATTCTTGATTCATGATTCATAATTCGATTCATGATTCATGATTCATGATTCAATTCATGATTCATGATTCATGATTCAATTCATTATTCATGATTCAATTCATGATTCAATTCATGATTCATGATTCATGATTCATGATTCAATTCTTGATTCAAGATTCATGATTCGATTCATGATTCATGATTCAATTCATGATTCATGATTTGATTCATGATTCAATTCATGATTCATGATTCGATTCATGATTCATGATTCATTTCATGATTCATAATAATGATTCGATTCATGATTCATGATTCATGATTCAATTCATGATTCAATTCATGATTCATGATTCATGATTCAATTTATGATTCATGATTCAAGATTCATGATTCATGATTCAATTCATGATTCATGATTCATGATTCAATTCATGATTCATGATTCAATTCATGATTCAATTCATGATTCATGATTCATGATTCAATTTATGATTCATGACTCATAATTCATGATTCAATTCATGATTCGATTCATGATTCAATTCATGATTCAATTCATGATTCATGATTCATGATTCGATTCATGATTCAATTCATTAATCGATTCATGATTCAATTCATGATTCAATTCATGATTCATGATTCAATTCATGATTCATGATTCAATTCATGATTCATGATTCGATTCATGATTCATGATTTATGATTCATGATTCATGATTTATGATTCATGATTCAATCCATGATTCATGATTCATAATTCAATTCATGATTCATGATTCAATTCATGATTCAAGATTCATGATTCATGATTCAATTTCATATTCAATACCTGATTCAATTCATGATTCAATTTATGATTTATGATTTATGATTCATGTCATGATTCATGATTCTTGATTCATGATTCAATTCATGATTCATGATTCATGATTCAATTCATGATTCATGATTCGATTCATGATTCATGATTCATGATTCAATTTATGATTTATGATTTATGATTCATGTCATGAATCATGATTCTTGATTCATGATTCAATTCATGATTCATGATTCATGATTCATGATTTAATTCATGATTCATGATTCATGATTCATGATTCTATTCATGATTCCTGATTCATGATTCAATTCATGATTCATGATTCGATTCATGATTCTTGATTCATGATTCATAATTCGATTCATGATTCATGATTCAATTCATGATTCATGATTCATGATTCTTGATTGAATTAATAATTTATGATTCATGATTCATGATTCAATTCATGATTCGATTCATGATTCATGATTCATGATTCAATTCATGATTCATGATTCATGATTCAATTCTTGATTCAAGATTCTTAATTCGATTCATGATTCATGATTCAATTCATGATTTATGATTCGATTCATGATTCAATTCATGATTCATGATTAGATTCATGATTCATGATTCAATTCATGATTCATAATTCATGATTCAATTCATGATTCATGATTCATGATTTAATTCATGATTCAATTCATGATTCATGATTTAATTTATGATTCATGATTCAAGATTCATGATTCAATTCATGATTCATGATTCAATTCATGATTCAATTAATGATTCATGATTCGATTTATGATTCATGATTCATAATTCATGTCATGATTCATGATTCATGATTCATGATTCAATTTATGATTCATGATTCAATTCATGATTCATGATTTAATTCATGATTCGAATCCTGATTTAATTCATGATTCATTATTCGATTTATGATTTATAATTCATGATTCAATTCATTATTCATGATTCATGATTCAATTCATGATTTAATTCATGATTCATTATTCGATTTATGATTTATAATTCATGATTCAAATTATGATTCATGATTCATGATTCATGATTCAATTCATGATTCATGATTCAATTCATGATTCATGATTCAATTCATGATTCATGATTCATGATTCAATTCATGATTTATGATTCGATTCATGATTTATGATTCATGATTCAATTCATGATTTATGATTCATGATTCATGATTCAATTCATGATTCATGATTCATGATTCATGATTCAATTCATGATTTATGACTCATGATTGAATTCATGATTAAATTCATGATTCATGATTCATGATTAAAATCATGATTCATGATTAAATTCATGATTCAATTCATGATTCATAATTCATGATTCATGAATAAATTTATGATTCATGATTCATGATTCATGATTCATGATTCATGATTCAATTCATGATTCGATTCATGATTCAATTCATGATTCATGATTCATGATTCATGATTCAATTCATGATTCGATTTATGATTCAATTCATGATTCAATTCATGATTAATGATTCATGATTTGATTCATGATTCAATTCATTATTCGATTCATGATTCAATTCATGATTCAATTCATGATTCATGATTCATGATTCAATTCATGATTCATGATTCAATTCATGATTCATGATTCGATTCATGATTCATTATTCATGATTCAATTCATGATTCATGATTCCTGATTCATAATTCAATTCATGATTCATGATTCAATGCATGATTCATAATTCATGATTCATGATTCAATTCATGATTCATGATTCAAGATTAATGATTCATTATTCAATTCATGATTCGAATCCTGATTCAATTCATGATTCATGATTCAATTTATGATTTATGATTTATGATTTATGATTCATGATTCGATTCATGATTCATGATTCATGATTCAATTCATGATTCATGATTCATGATTCAATTCATGATTCATGATTCATGATTCATGATTCATGATTCGATTCATGATTCATGATTCATGATTCATGATTCAATTCATGATTCATGATTCATGATTCAATTCATGATTCATGATTCGATTCATGATTCTTGATTCATAATTCCTAATTCGATTTATGATTCATGATTCAATTCATGACTCATGATTCATGATTCAATTCATGACTCATGATTCATGATTCAATTCATGATTCATGATTCATGATTCATGATTCTTGATTGAATTAATAATTCATGATTCATGATTCATGATTCATGATTCAATTCTTGATTCAAGATTCATGATTCGATTCATGATTCATGATTCAATTCATGATTCATGATTCGATTCATGATTTAATTCATGAATCATGATTCGATTCATGATTCATGATTCAATTCATGATTCATAATTCATGATTCAATTCATGATTCATGATTCATGATTTAATTCATGATTCAATTCATGATTCATGATTCAATTTATGATTCATGATTCAAGATTCATGATTCATGATTCATGATTCAATTCATGATTCATGATTCATGATTCAATTCATGATTCAATTCATGATTTATGATTTGATTTATGATTCATGATTTAATTCATGATTCATAATTCATGATTCAATTTATGATTCATAATTCAGGTCATGATTCATGATTCATGATTCATGATTCATGATTCAATTCATGATTCATGATTCAATTCATGATTCATGATTTAATTCATGATTCGAATCCTGATTTAATTCATGATTCATTATTCGATTTATGATTTATGATTCATGATTCAATTCATGATTCATGATTCATGATTCAATTCATTATTCATGATTCATGATTCAATTCATGATTCATGATTCAATTCATGATTCATGATTCATGATTCAATTCATGATTTATGATTCGATTCATGATTTATGATTCAATTCATGATTCATGATTCATGATTCATGATTCAATTCATGATTCATGATTCAATTCATGATTCAATTCATGATTCATGATTCATGATTCATGAATAAATTTATGATTCATGATTCATGATTCATGATTCAATTCATGATTCGATTCATGATTCATGATTCAATTTATGATTTATGATTTATGATTCATGTCATGATTCATGATTCTTGATTCATGATTCAATTCATGATTCATGATTCATGATTCAATTCATGATTCATGATTCAATTCATGATTCATGATTCATGATTCGATTCATGATTCATGATTCATGATTCAATCTATGATTTATGATGTATGATTCATGTCTTGATTCATGATTCTTGATTCATGATTCAATTCATGATTCATGATTCATGATTCAATTCATGATTCATGATTCATGATTCATGATTCGATTCATGATTCATGATTCATGATTCTATTCATGATTCCTGATTCATGAATCAATTCATGATTCATGATTCGATTTATGATTCTTGATTCATGATTCATAATTCGATTCATGATTCATGATTCATGATTCAATTCATGATTCATGATTCATGATTCATGATTCAATTCATTATTCATGATTCAATTCATGATTCATGATTCATGATTCAATTCTTGATTCAAGATTCATGATTCGATTCATGATTCATGATTCAATTCATGATTCATGATTTGATTCATGATTCAATTCATGATTCATGATTCGATTCATGATTCATGATTCATTTCATGATTCATAATAATGATTCGATTCATGATTCATGATTCATGATTCAATTCATGATTCAATTCATGATTCATGATTCATGATTCAATTTATGATTCATGATTCAAGATTCATGATTCATGATTCAATTCATGATTCATGATTCATGATTCAATTCATGATTCATGATTCAATTCATGATTCATGATTCAATTCATGATTCAATTCATGATTCATGATTCATGATTCAATTTATGGTTCATGACTCATAATTCATGATTCAATTCATGATTCGATTCATGATTCAATTCATGATTCAATTCATGATTCATGATTCATGATTCGATTCATGATTCAATTCATTAATCGATTCATGATTCAATTCATGATTCAATTCATGATTCATGATTCAATTAATGATTCATGATTCAATTCATGATTCATGATTCGATTCATGATTCATGATTTATGATTCATGATTCATGATTTATGATTCATGATTCAATTCATGATTCATGATTCATGATTCATAATTCAATTCATGATTCATGATTCAATTCATGATTCATGATTCATGATTCAATTTATGATTTATGATTTATGATTCATGTCATGATTCATGATTCTTGATTCATGATTCAATTCATGATTCATGATTCATGATTCATGATTCTATTCACGATTCCTGATTCATGATTCAATTCATGATTCATGATTCGATTCATGATTCTTGATTCAATTCATAATTCATAATTCATGATTCATGATTCACTTCATAATTCATGATTCAAGATTAATGATTCATGATTCAATTCATGATTCGAATCCTGATTCAATTCATGATTCATGATTCAATTTATGATTTATGATTTATGATTCATGATTCATGATTCGATTCATGATTCATGATTCATGATTCATGATTCAATTCATGATTCATGATTCATGATTCAATTCATGATTCATGATTCATGATTCATGATTCATGATTCGATTCATGATTCATGATTCATGATTCATGATTCAATTCATGATTCATGATTCATGATTCAATTCATGATTCATGATTCGATTCATGATTCTTGATTCATAATTCCTAATTCGATTTATGATTCATGATTCAATTCATGACTCATGATTCATGATTCATGATTCAATTCATGATTCATGATTCATGATTCATGATTCTTAATTGAATTAATAATTCATGATTTATGATTCATGATTCATGATTCATGATTCAATTCTTGATTCAAGATTCATGATTCGATTCATGATTCATGATTCAATTCATGATTCATGATTCGATTCATGATTCAATTCATGATTCATGATTCGATTCATGATTCATGATTCAATTCATGATTCATAATTCATGATTCAATTCATGATTCATGATTCATGATTTAATTCATGATTCAATTCATGATTCATGATTCATGATTCAATTTATGATTCATGATTCAAGATTCATGATTCATGATTCATGATTCAATTCATGATTCATGATTCATGATTCAATTCATGATTCAATTCATGATTCATGATTCGATTTATGATTCATGATTTAATTCATGATTCATGATTCAATTTATGATTCATAATTCATGTCATGATTCATGATTCATGATTCAATTCATGATTCATGATTCAATTCATGATTCATGATTTAATTCATGATTCATGATTCATGATTCAATTTATGATTCATAATTCATGTCATGATTCAATTCATGATTCATGATTTAATTCATGATTCAAATCCTGATTTAATTCATGATTCATTAATCGATTTATGATTTATGATTCATGATTCAATTCATTATTCATGATTCATGATTCAATTCATGATTCATGATTCAATTCATGATTCATGATTCATAATTCATTTCATGATTTATGATTCGATTCATGATTTATGATTCAATTCATGATTCATGATTCATGATTCATGATTCAATTCATGATTCATGATTCAATTCATGATTCATGATTCATGAATAAATTTATGATTCATGATTCATGATTCATGATTCATGATTCATGATTCAATTCATGATTCGATTCATGATTCAATTCATGATTCAATTCATGATTAATGATTCATGATTTGATTCATAATTCAATTCATTATTCGATTCATGATTCAATTCATGATTCAATTCATGATTCATGATTCATGATTCAATTAATGATTCATGATTCGATTTATGATTCATGATTCATAATTCATGTCATGATTCATGATTCATGATTCATGATTCAATTTATGATTCATGATTCAATTCATGATTCATGATTTAATTCATGATTCGAATCCTGATTTAATTCATGATTCATTATTCGATTTATGACTTATAATTCATGATTCAATTCATGATTTATGATTCATGATTCATGATTCAATTCATTATTCATGATTCATGATTGAATTCATGATTTAATTCATGATTCATTATTCGATTTATGATTTATAATTCATGATTCAATTCATGATTCATGATTCATGATTCATGATTCAATTCATTATTCATGATTCATGATTCAATTCATGATTCATGATTCAATTCATGATTCATGATTCATGATTCAATTCATGATTTATGATTCGATTCATGATTTATGATTCCAGATTCAATTCATGATTCATGATTCAATTCATGATTCATGATTCATGATTCAATTCATGATTTATGATTCGATTCATGATTTATGATTCCAGATTCAATTCATGATTCATGATTCAATTCATGATTCATGATTCATGATTCAATTCATGATTCATGATTCATGATTCATGATTCATGATTCATGATTCAATTCATGATTCATGATTCATGATTCAATTCATGATTCATGATTCGATTCATGATTCTTGATTCATAATTCCTAATTCGATTTATGATTCATGATTCAATTCATGACTCATGATTCATGATTCATGATTCAATTCATGATTCATGATTCATGATTCATGATTCTTATTTGAATTAATAATTCATGATTTATGATTCATGATTCATGATTCATGATTCAATTCTTGATTCAAGATTCATGATTCGATTCATGATTCATGATTCAATTCATGATTCATGATTCGATTCATGATTCAATTCATGATTCATGATTCGATTCATGATTCATGATTCAATTCATGATTCATAATTCATGATTCAATTCATGATTCATGATTCATGATTTAATTCATGATTCAATCATGATTCATGATTCATGATTCAATTTATGATTCATGATTCAAGATTCATGATTCATGATTCATGATTCAATTCATGATTCATGATTCATGATTCAATTCATGATTCAATTCATGATTCATGATTCGATTTATGATTCATGATTTAATTCATGATTCATGATTCATGATTCAATTTATGATTCATAATTCATGTCATGATTCATGATTCATGATTCATGATTCATGATTCAATTCATGATTCATGATTCAATTCATGATTCATGATTTAATTCATGATTCATGATTCATGATTCAATTTATGATTCATAATTCATGTCATGATTTATGATTCATGATTCAATTCATGATTCATGATTCAATTCATGATTCATGATTCATGATTCAATTCATGATTCATGATTTAATTCATGATTCAAATCCTGATTTAATTCATGATTCATTAATCGATTTATGATTTATGATTCATGATTCAATTCATGATTCATGATTCATGATTCAATTCATTATTCATGATTCATGATTCAATTCATGATTCATGATTCAATTCATGATTCATGATTCATGATTCATTTCATGATTTATGATTCGATTCATGATTTATGATTCAATTCATGATTCATGATTCATGATTCATGATTCAATTCATGATTCATGATTCAATTCATGATTCAATTCATGATTCATGATTCATGATTCATGAATAAATTTATGATTCATGATTCATGATTCATGATTCAATTCATGATTCGATTCATGATTCAATTCATGATTCAATTCATGATTAATGATTCATGATTTGATTCATAATTCAATTCATTATTCGATTCATGATTCAATTCATGATTCAATTCATGATTCATGATTCATGATTCAATTAATGATTCATGATTCGATTTATGATTCATGATTCATAATTCATGTCATGATTCATGATTCATGATTCATGATTCATGATTCAATTTATGATTCATGATTCAATTCATGATTCATGATTTAATTCATGATTCGAATCCTGATTTAATTCATGATTCATTATTCGATTTATGATTTATAATTCATGATTCAATTCATGATTTATGATTCATGATTCATGATTCAATTCATTATTCATGATTCATGATTGAATTCATGATTTAATTCATGATTCATTATTCGATTTATGATTTATAATTCATGATTCAATTCATGATTCATGATTCATGATTCATGATTCAATTCATTATTCATGATTCATGATTCAATTCATGATTCATGATTCAATTCATGATTCATGATTCATGATTCAATTCATGATTTATGATTCGATTCATGATTTATGATTCCAGATTCAATTCATGATTCATGATTCAATTCATGATTCATGATTCATGATTCAATTCATGATTTATGATTCGATTCATGATTTATGATTCATGATTCATGATTCATGATTCAATTCATGATTCATGATTCATGATTCATAATTCAATTCATGATTCATGATTCAATTCATGATTCGATTCATGATTCAATTCATGATTCATGATTCATGATTCATGATTCAATTCATGATTCGATTTATGATTCAATTCATGCTTCAATTCATGATTAATGATTCATGATTTGATTCATGATTCAATTCATGATTCAATTATGATTCAATTCATGATTCAATTCATGATTCATGATTCATGATTCAATTCATGATTCATGATTCAATTCATGATTCATGATTCGATTCATGATTCATTATTCATGATTCAATTCATGATTCATGATTCCTGATTCATAATTCAATTCATGATTCATGATTCAATTCATGATTCATAATTCATGATTCATGATTCAATTCATGATTCATGATTCAAGATTAATGATTCATGATTCAATTCATGATTCGAATCCTGATTCAATTCATGATTCATGATTCAATTTATGATTTATGATTTATGATTCATGATTCATGATTCGATTCATGATTCATGATTCATGATTCATGATTCAATTCATGATTCATGATTCATGATTCAATTCATGATTCATGATTCATGATTCATGATTCATGATTCATGATTCGATTCATGATTCATGATTCGATTCATGATTCATGATTCATGATTCATGATTCAATTCATGATTCATGATTCATGATTCAATTCATGATTCATGATTCATGATTCATGATTCATGATTCGATTCATGATTCATGATTCATGATTCAATTCATGATTCATGATTCATGATTCAATTCATGATTCATGATTCGATTCATGATTCTTGATTCATAATTCCTAATTCGATTTATGATTCATGATTCAATTCAAGACTCATGATTCATGATTCATGATTCAATTCATGATTCATGATTCATGATTCATGATTCTTGATTGAATTAATAATTCATGATTCATGATTCATGATTCATGATTCAATTTTGATTCATGATTCAAGATTCATGATTCATGATTCATGATTCAATTCATGATTCATGATTCATGATTCAATTCATGATTCAATTCATGATTCATGATTCGATTTATGATTCATGATTTAATTCATGATTCATGATTCAATTTATGATACATAATTCATGTCATGATTCATGATTCATGATTCATGATTCAATTCATGATTCATGATTCAATTCATGATTCATGATTTAATTCATGATTCGAATCCTGATTTAATTCATGATTCATTATTCGATTTATGATTTATGATTCAGATTCAATTCATGATTCATGATTCATGATTCAATTCATTATTCATGATTCATGATTCAATTCATGATTCATGATTCAATTCATGATTCATGATTCAATTCATGATTTATGATTCGATTCATGATTTATGATTCAATTCATGATTCATGATTCATGATTCAATTCATGATTCATGATTCAATTCATGATTCAATTCATGATTCATGATTCATGAATAAATTTATGATTCATGACTCATGATTCAATTCATGATTCGATTCATGATTCAATTCATGATTCAATTCATGATTAATGATTCATGATTTGATTCATGATTCAATTCATTATTCGATTCATGATTCAATTCATGATTCAATTCATGATTCATGATTCATGATTCAATATTCATGATTCATGATTCATGATTCAATTCATGATTCGATTCATGATTCAATTCATGATTCAATTCATGATTAATGATTCATGATTTGATTCATGATTCAATTCATTATTCGATTCATGATTCAAATTCATGATTCAATTCATGATTCATGATTCGATTCATGATTCAATTCATGATTCATGATTCGATTCATGATTCATGATTCAATTCATGATTCATAATTCATGATTCAATTCATGAGTCATGATTCATGATTTAATTCATGATTCAATTCATGATTCATGATTCATGATTTAATTTATGATTCATGATTCAAGATTCATGATTCATGATTCAATTCATGATTCATGATTCATGATTCAATTCATGATTCAATTAATGATTCATGATTCGATTTATGATTCATGATTCATAATTCATGTCATGATTCATGATTCATGATTCATGATTCAATTTATGATTCATGATTCAATTCATGATTCATGAATTAATTCATGATTCGAATCCTGATTTAATTCATGATTCATTATTCGATTTATGATTTATAATTCATGATTCAATTCATGATTCATGATTCATGATTCATGATTCAATTCATTACTCATGATTCATGATTCAATTCATGATTTAATTCATGATTCATTATTCGATTTATGATTTATAATTCATGATTCAATTCATGATTCATGATTCATGATTCAATTCATGATTCATGATTCAATTCATGATTTATGACTCATGATTCAATTCATGATTCATGATTCAATTCATGATTCATGATTCATGATTCATGATTCAATTCATGATTTATGATTCGATTCATGATTTATGATTCATGATTCAATTCATGATTCATGATTCATGATTCAATTCATGATTCATGATTCATGATTCATGATTCAATTCATGATTTATGACTCATGATTGAATTCATGATTAAATTCATGATTCATGATTCATGATTAAATTCATGATTCATGATTAAATTCATGATTCAATTCATGATTCATGATTCATGATTCATGAATAAATTTATGATTCATGATTCATGATTCATGATTCATGATTCATGATTCAATTCATGATTCGATTTATGATTCAATTCATTATTCATGATTCATGATTCAATTCATGATTCGATTTATGATTCAATTCATGATTCAATTCATGATTAATGATTCATGATTTGATTCATGATTCAATTCATTATTCGATTCATGATTCAATTCATGATTCAATTCATGATTCATGATTCATGATTCAATTCATGATTCATCATTCAATTCATGATTCATGATTCGATTCATGATTCATTATTCATGATTCAATTCATGATTCATGATTCCTGATTCATAATTCAATTCATGATTCATGATTCAATTCATGATTCATAATTCATGATTCATGATTCACTTCATAATTCATGATTCAAGATTAATGATTCATGATTCAATTCATGATTCGAATCCTGATTCAATTCATGATTCATGATTCAATTTATGATTTATGATTTATGATTCATGATTCATGATTCGATTCATGATTCATGATTCATGATTCATGATTCAATTCATGATTCATGATTCATGATTCAATTCATGATTCATGATTCAATTCATGATTCATGATTCATGATTCAATTCATGATTTATGATTCGATTCATGATTTATGATTCATGATTCATGATTCATGATTCAATTCATGATTCATGATTCATGATTCATGATTCAATTCATGATTCATGATTCAATTCATGATTCGATTCATGATTCAATTCATGATTCATGATTCATGATTCATGATTCAATTCATGATTCGATTTATGATTCAATTCATGATTCAATTCATGATTAATGATTCATGATTTGATTCATGATTCAATTCATGATTCAATTTATGATTCAATTCATGATTCAATTCATGATTCATGATTCATGATTCAATTCATGATTCATGATTCAATTCATGATTCATGATTCGATTCATGATTCATTATTCATGATTCAATTCATGATTCATGATTCCTGATTCATAATTCAATTCATGATTCATGATTCAATTCATGATTCAGAATTCATGATTCATGATTCAATTCATGATTTATGATTCAAGATTAATGATTCATGATTCAATTCATGATTCGAATCCTGATTCAATTCATGATTCATGATTCAATTTATGATTTATGATTTATGATTCATGATTCATGATTCGATTCATGATTCATGATTCATGATTCATGATTCATGATTCAATTCATGATTCATGATTCAATTCATGATTCATGATTCATGATTCATGATTCATGATTCATGATTCGATTCATGATTCATGATTCGATTCATGATTCATGATTCATGATTCATGATTCAATTCATAATTTATGATTCATGATTCAATTCATGATTCATGATTCATGATTCATGATTCATGATTCGATTCATGATTCATGATTCATGATTCATGATTCAATTCATGATTCATGATTCATGATTCAATTCATGATTCATGATTCGATTCATGATTCTTGATTCATAATTCCTAATTCGATTTATGATTCATGATTCAATTCATGACTCATGATTCATGATTCATGATTCAATTCATGATTCATGATTCATGATTCATGATTCTTGATTGAATTAATAATTCATGATTCATGATTCATGATTCAATTTTGATTCAAGATTCATGATTCGATTCATGATTCATGATTCAATTCATGATTCATGATTTGATTCATGATTCAATTCATGATTCATGATTCGATTCATGATTCATGATTCAATTTATGATTCATGATTCAAGATTCATGATTCATGATTCATGATTCATGATTCAATTCATGATTCATGATTCATGATTCAATTCATGATTCAATTCATGATTCATGATTCGATTTATGATTCATGATTTAATTCATGATTCATGATTCATGATTCAATTTATGATACATAATTCATGTCATGATTCATGATTCATGATTCATGATTCAATTCATGATTCATGATTCAATTCATGATTCATGATTTAATTCATGATTCGAATCCTGATTTAATTCATGATTCATTATTCGATTTATGATTTATGATTCATGATTCAATTCATGATTCATGATTCATGATTCAATTCATTATTCATGATTCATGATTCAATTCATGATTCATGATTCAATTCATGATTCATGATTCATGATTCAATTCATGATTTATGATTCGATTCATGATTTATGATTCAATTCATGATTCATGATTCATGATTCATGATTCAATTCATGATTCATGATTCAATTCATGATTCAATTCATGATTCATGATTCATGAATAAATTTATGATTCATGATTCATGATTCAATTCATGATTCGATTCATGATTCAATTCATGATTCAATTCATGATTAATGATTCATGATTTGATTCATGATTCAATTCATTATTCGATTCATGATTCAATTCATGATTCAATTCATGATTCATGATTCATGATTCAATATTCATGATTCATGATTCATGATTCAATTCATGATTCGATTCATGATTCAATTCATGATTCAATTCATGATTAATGATTCATGATTTGATTCATGATTCAATTCATTATTCGATTCATGATTCAATTCATGATTCAATTCATGATTCATGATTCGATTCATGATTCAATTCATGATTCATTATTCGATTCATGATTCATGATTCAATTCATGATTCATAATTCATGATTCAATTCATGATTCATGATTCATGATTTAATTCATGATTCAATTCATGATTCATGATTTAATTTATGATTCATGATTCAAGATTCATGATTCATGATTCAATTCATGATTCATGATTCATGATTCAATTCATGATTCAATTAATGATTCATGATTCGATTTATGATTCATGATTCATAATTCATGTCATGATTCATGATTCATGATTCAATTTATGATTCATGATTTAATTCATGATTCGAATCCTGATTTAATTCATGATTCATTATTCGATTTATGATTTATAATTCATGATTCAATTCATGATTCATGATTCATGATTCATGATTCAATTCATTATTCATGATTCATGATTCAATTCATGATTTAATTCATGATTCATTATTCGATTTATGATTTATAATTCATGATTCAATTCATGATTCATGATTCATGATTCAATTCATGATTCATGATTCAATTCATGATTTATGACTCATGATTCAATTCATGATTCATGATTCAATTCATGATTCATGCTTCATGATTCATGATTCAATTCATGATTTATGATTCGATTCATGATTTATGATTCATGATTCAATTCATGATTCATGATTCATGATTCAATTCATGATTCATGATTCATGATTCATGATTCAATTCATGATTTATGACTCATGATTGAATTCATGATTAAATTCATGATTCATGATTCATGATTAAATTCATGATTCATGATTAAATTCATGATTCAATTCATGATTCAGGATTCATGATTCATGAATAAATTTATGATTCATGATTCATGATTCATGATTCATGATTCATGATTCAATTCATGATTCATGATTCAATTCATGATTCATGATTCCTGATTCATAATTCAATTCATGATTCATGATTCAATTCATGATTCATAATTCATGATTCATGATTCACTTCATAATTCATGATTCAAGATTAATGATTCATGATTCAATTCATGATTCGAATCCTGATTCAATTCATGATTCATGATTCAATTTATGATTTATGATTTATGATTCATGATTCATGATTCGATTCATGATTCATGATTCATGATTCATGATTCAATTCATGATTCATGATTCATGATTCAATTCATGATTCATGATTCATGATTCATGATTCATGATTCGATTCATGATTCATGATTCATGATTCATGATTCATGATTCATGATTCAATTCATGATTCATGATTCATGATTCAATTCATGATTCATGATTCGATTCATGATTCTTGATTCATAATTTCTAATTCGATTTATGATTCATGATTCAATTCATGACTCATGATTCATGATTCATGATTCAATTCATGATTCATGATTCATGATTCATGATTCTTAATTGAATTAATAATTCATGATTTATGATTCATGATTCATGATTCATGATTCAATTCTTGATTCAAGATTCATGATTCGATTCATGATTCATGATTCAATTCATGATTCATGATTCGATTCATGATTCAATTCATGATTCATGATTCGATTCATGATTCATGATTCAATTCATGATTCATAATTCATGATTCAATTCATGATTCATGATTCATGATTTAATTCATGATTCAATTCATGATTCATGATTCATGATTCAATTTATGATTCATGATTCAAGATTCATGATTCATGATTCATGATTCAATTCATGATTCACGATTCATGATTCAATTCATGATTCAATTCATGATTCATGATTCGATTTATGATTCATGATTTAATTCATGATTCATGATTCATGATTCAATTTATGATTCATAATTCATGATATGATTCATGATTCATGATTCATGATTCATGATTCAATTCATGATTCATGATTCAATTCATGATTCATGATTTAATTCATGATTCATGATTCATGATTCAATTTATGATTCATAATTCATGTCATGATTTATGATTCATGATTCAATTCATGATTCATGATTCATGATTCATGATTCAATTCATGATTCATGATTTAATTCATGATTCAAATCCTGATTTAATTCATGATTCATTAATCGATTTATGATTTATGATTCATGATTCAATTCATGATTCATGATTCATGATTCAATTCATTATTCATGATTCATGATTCAATTCATGATTCATTATTCGATTTATGATTTATGATTCATGATTCAATTCATGATTCGATTCATGATTCAATTCATGATTCAATTCATGATTAATGATTCATGATTTGATTCATAATTCAATTCATTATTCGATTCATGATTCAATTCATGATTCAATTCATGATTCATGATTCGATTCATGATTCAATTCATGATTCATGATTCGATTCATGATTCATGATTCAATTCATGATTCATAATTCATGATTCAATTCATGATTCATGATTCATGATTTAATTCATGATTCAATTCATGATTCATGATTCATGATTTAATTTATGATTCATGATTCAAGATTCATGATTCATGATTCAATTCATGATTCATGATTCATGATTCAATTCATGATTCAATTAATGATTCATGATTCGATTTATGATTCATGATTCATAATTCATGTCATGATTCATGATTCATGATTCAATTTATGATTCATGATTCAATTCATGATTCATGATTTAATTCATGATTCGAATCCTGATTTAATTCATGATTCATTATTCGATTTATGATTTATAATTCATGATTCAATTCATAATTCATGATTCATGATTCATGATTCAATTCATTATTCATGATTCATGATTCAATTCATGATTCATGATTCAATTCATGATTTATGACTCATGAATCAATTCATGATTCATGATTCATGATTCAATTCATGATTCATGATTCAATTCATAATTCATGATTCATGATTCAATTCATGATTTATGATTCGATTCATGATTTATGATTCATGATTCAATTCATGATTCATGATTCATGATTCAATTCATGATGCATGATTCATGATTCATGATTCAATTCATGATTTATGACTCATGATTGAATTCATGATTAAATTCATGATTCATGATTCATGATAAAATTCATGATTCATGATTAAATTCATGATTCAATTCATGATTCATGATTCATGATTCATGAATAAATTTATGATTCATGATTCATGATTCATGATTCATGATTCAATTCATGATTCGATTCATGATTCAATTCATTATTCATGATTCATGATTCATGATTCAATTCATGATTCGATTTCTGATTCAATTCATGATTCAATTCATGATTAATGATTCATGATTTGATTCATGATTCAATTCATTATTCGATTCATGATTCAATTCATGATTCAATTCATGATTCATGATTCATGATTCAATTCATGATTCATGATTCAATTCATGATTCATGATTCGATTAATGATTCATTATTCATGATTCAATTCATGATTCATGATTCCTGATTCATAATTCAATTCATGATTCATGATTCAATTCATGATTCATAATTCATGATTCATGATTCACTTCATAATTCATGATTCAAGATTAATGATTCATGATTCAATTCATGATTCGAATCCTGATTCAATTCATGATTCATGATTCAATTTATGATTTATGATTTATGATTCATGATTTATGATTCGATTCATGATTCATGATTCATGATTCATGATTCAATTCATGATTCATGATTCATGATTCAATTCATGATTCATGATTCATGATTCATGATTCATGATTCGATTCATGATTCATGATTCATGATTCATGATTCAATTCATGATTCATGATTCAATTCATGATTCGATTCATGATTCAATTCATGATTCATGATTCATGATTCATGATTCAATTCATGATTCGATTTATGATTCAATTCATGCTTCAATTCATGATTAATGATTCATGATTTGATTCATGATTCAATTCATGATTCAATTTATGATTCAATTCATGATTCAATTCATGATTCATGATTCATGATTCAATTCATGATTCATGATTCAATTCATGATTCATGATTCGATTCATGATTCATTATTCATGATTCAATTCATGATTCATGATTCCTGATTCATAATTCAATTCATGATTCATGATTCAATTCATGATTCATAATTCATGATTCATGATTCAATTCATGATTCATGATTCAAGATTAATGATTCATGATTCAATTCATGATTCGAATCCTGATTCAATTCATGATTCATGATTCAATTTATGATTTATGATTTATGATTCATGATTCATGATTCGATTCATGATTCATGATTCATGATTCATGATTCAATTCATGATTCATGATTCATGATTCAATTCATGATTCATGATTCATGATTCATGATTCATGATTCATGATTCGATTCATGATTCATGATTCGATTCATGATTCATGATTCATGATTCATGATTCAATTCATGATTCATGATTCATGATTCAATTCATGATTCATGATTCATGATTCATGATTCATGATTCGATTCATGATTCATGATTCATGATTCAATTCATGATTCATGATTCATGATTCAATTCATGATTCATGATTCGATTCATGATTCTTGATTCATAATTCCTAATTCGATTTATGATTCATGATTCAATTCAAGACTCATGATTCATGATTCATGATTCAATTCATGATTCATGATTCATGATTCATGATTCTTGATTGAATTAATAATTCATGATTCATGATTCATGATTCATGATTCAATTTTGATTCATGATTCAAGATTCATGATTCATGATTCATGATTCAATTCATGATTCATGATTCATGATTCAATTCATGATTCAATTCATGATTCATGATTCGATTTATGATTCATGATTTAATTCATGATTCATGATTCAATTTATGATACATAATTCAATAGTCATGATTCATGATTCATGATTCATGATTCAATTCATGATTCATGATTCAATTCATGATTCATGATTTAATTCATGATTCGAATCCTGATTTAATTCATGATTCATTATTCGATTTATGATTTATGATTCATGATTCAATTCATGATTCATGATTCATGATTCAATTCATTATTCATGATTCATGATTCAATTCATGATTCATGATTCAATTCATGATTCATGATTCAATTCATGATTTATGATTCGATTCATGATTTATGATTCAATTCATGATTCATGATTCATGATTCAATTCATGATTCATGATTCAATTCATGATTCAATTCATGATTCATGATTCATGAATAAATTTATGATTCATGACTCATGATTCAATTCATGATTCGATTCATGATTCAATTCATGATTCAATTCATGATTAATGATTCATGATTTGATTCATGATTCAATTCATTATTCGATTCATGATTCAATTCATGATTCAATTCATGATTCATGATTCATGATTCAATATTCATGATTCATGATTCATGATTCAATTCATGATTCGATTCATGATTCAATTCATGATTCAATTCATGATTAATGATTCATGATTTGATTCATGATTCAATTCATTATTCGATTCATGATTCAATTCATGATTCAATTCATGATTCATGATTCGATTCATGATTCAATTCATGATTCATGATTCGATTCATGATTCATGATTCAATTCATGATTCATAATTCATGATTCAATTCATGAGTCATGATTCATGATTTAATTCATGATTCAATTCATGATTCATGATTCATGATTTAATTTATGATTCATGATTCAAGATTCATGATTCATGATTCAATTCATGATTCATGATTCATGATTCAATTCATGATTCAATTAATGATTCATGATTCGATTTATGATTCATGATTCATAATTCATGTCATGATTCATGATTCATGATTCATGATTCAATTTATGATTCATGATTCAATTCATGATTCATGAATTAATTCATGATTCGAATCCTGATTTAATTCATGATTCATTATTCGATTTATGATTTATAATTCATGATTCAATTCATGATTCATGATTCATGATTCATGATTCAATTCATTACTCATGATTCATGATTCAATTCATGATTTAATTCATGATTCATTATTCGATTTATGATTTATAATTCATGATTCAATTCATGATTCATGATTCATGATTCAATTCATGATTCATGATTCAATTCATGATTTATGACTCATGATTCAATTCATGATTCATGATTCAATTCATGATTCATGATTCATGATTCATGATTCAATTCATGATTTATGATTCGATTCATGATTTATGATTCATGATTCAATTCATGATTCATGATTCATGATTCAATTCATGATTCATGATTCATGATTCATGATTCAATTCATGATTTATGACTCATGATTGAATTCATGATTAAATTCATGATTCATGATTCATGATTAAATTCATGATTCATGATTAAATTCATGATTCAATTCATGATTCATGATTCATGATTCATGAATAAATTTATGATTCATGATTCATGATTCATGATTCATGATTCATGATTCAATTCATGATTCGATTTATGATTCAATTCATTATTCATGATTCATGATTCAATTCATGATTCGATTTATGATTCAATTCATGATTCAATTCATGATTAATGATTCATGATTTGATTCATGATTCAATTCATTATTCGATTCATGATTCAATTCATGATTCAATTCATGATTCATGATTCATGATTCAATTCATGATTCATCATTCAATTCATGATTCATGATTCGATTCATGATTCATTATTCATGATTCAATTCATGATTCATGATTCCTGATTCATAATTCAATTCATGATTCATGATTCAATTCATGATTCATAATTCATGATTCATGATTCACTTCATAATTCATGATTCAAGATTAATGATTCATGATTCAATTCATGATTCGAATCCTGATTCAATTCATGATTCATGATTCAATTTATGATTTATGATTTATGATTCATGATTCATGATTCGATTCATGATTCATGATTCATGATTCATGATTCAATTCATGATTCATGATTCATGATTCAATTCATGATTCATGATTCAATTCATGATTCATGATTCATGATTCAATTCATGATTTATGATTCGATTCATGATTTATGATTCATGATTCATGATTCATGATTCAATTCATGATTCATGATTCATGATTCATGATTCAATTCATGATTCATGATTCAATTCATGATTCGATTCATGATTCAATTCATGATTCATGATTCATGATTCATGATTCAATTCATGATTCGATTTATGATTCAATTCATGATTCAATTCATGATTAATGATTCATGATTTGATTCATGATTCAATTCATGATTCAATTTATGATTCAATTCATGATTCAATTCATGATTCATGATTCATGATTCAATTCATGATTCATGATTCAATTCATGATTCATGATTCGATTCATGATTCATTATTCATGATTCAATTCATGATTCATGATTCCTGATTCATAATTCAATTCATGATTCATGATTCAATTCATGATTCAGAATTCATGATTCATGATTCAATTCATGATTTATGATTCAAGATTAATGATTCATGATTCAATTCATGATTCGAATCCTGATTCAATTCATGATTCATGATTCAATTTATGATTTATGATTTATGATTCATGATTCATGATTCGATTCATGATTCATGATTCATGATTCATGATTCATGATTCAATTCATGATTCATGATTCAATTCATGATTCATGATTCATGATTCATGATTCATGATTCATGATTCGATTCATGATTCATGATTCGATTCATGATTCATGATTCATGATTCATGATTCAATTCATAATTTATGATTCATGATTCAATTCATGATTCATGATTCATGATTCATGATTCATGATTCGATTCATGATTCATGATTCATGATTCATGATTCAATTCATGATTCATGATTCATGATTCAATTCATGATTCATGATTCGATTCATGATTCTTGATTCATAATTCCTAATTCGATTTATGATTCATGATTCAATTCATGACTCATGATTCATGATTCATGATTCAATTCATGATTCATGATTCATGATTCATGATTCTTGATTGAATTAATAATTCATGATTCATGATTCATGATTCAATTTTGATTCAAGATTCATGATTCGATTCATGATTCATGATTCAATTCATGATTCATGATTTGATTCATGATTCAATTCATGATTCATGATTCGATTCATGATTCATGATTCAATTTATGATTCATGATTCAAGATTCATGATTCATGATTCATGATTCATGATTCAATTCATGATTCATGATTCATGATTCAATTCATGATTCAATTCATGATTCATGATTCGATTTATGATTCATGATTTAATTCATGATTCATGATTCATGATTCAATTTATGATACATAATTCATGTCATGATTCATGATTCATGATTCATGATTCAATTCATGATTCATGATTCAATTCATGATTCATGATTTAATTCATGATTCGAATCCTGATTTAATTCATGATTCATTATTCGATTTATGATTTATGATTCATGATTCAATTCATGATTCATGATTCATGATTCAATTCATTATTCATGATTCATGATTCAATTCATGATTCATGATTCAATTCATGATTCATGATTCATGATTCAATTCATGATTTATGATTCGATTCATGATTTATGATTCAATTCATGATTCATGATTCATGATTCATGATTCAATTCATGATTCATGATTCAATTCATGATTCAATTCATGATTCATGATTCATGAATAAATTTATGATTCATGATTCATGATTCAATTCATGATTCGATTCATGATTCAATTCATGATTCAATTCATGATTAATGATTCATGATTTGATTCATGATTCAATTCATTATTCGATTCATGATTCAATTCATGATTCAATTCATGATTCATGATTCATGATTCAATATTCATGATTCATGATTCATGATTCAATTCATGATTCGATTCATGATTCAATTCATGATTCAATTCATGATTAATGATTCATGATTTGATTCATGATTCAATTCATTATTCGATTCATGATTCAATTCATGATTCAATTCATGATTCATGATTCGATTCATGATTCAATTCATGATTCATTATTCGATTCATGATTCATGATTCAATTCATGATTCATAATTCATGATTCAATTCATGATTCATGATTCATGATTTAATTCATGATTCAATTCATGATTCATGATTTAATTTATGATTCATGATTCAAGATTCATGATTCATGATTCAATTCATGATTCATGATTCATGATTCAATTCATGATTCAATTAATGATTCATGATTCGATTTATGATTCATGATTCATAATTCATGTCATGATTCATGATTCATGATTCAATTTATGATTCATGATTTAATTCATGATTCGAATCCTGATTTAATTCATGATTCATTATTCGATTTATGATTTATAATTCATGATTCAATTCATGATTCATGATTCATGATTCATGATTCAATTCATTATTCATGATTCATGATTCAATTCATGATTTAATTCATGATTCATTATTCGATTTATGATTTATAATTCATGATTCAATTCATGATTCATGATTCATGATTCAATTCATGATTCATGATTCAATTCATGATTTATGACTCATGATTCAATTCATGATTCATGATTCAATTCATGATTCATGCTTCATGATTCATGATTCAATTCATGATTTATGATTCGATTCATGATTTATGATTCATGATTCAATTCATGATTCATGATTCATGATTCAATTCATGATTCATGATTCATGATTCATGATTCAATTCATGATTTATGACTCATGATTGAATTCATGATTAAATTCATGATTCATGATTCATGATTAAATTCATGATTCATGATTAAATTCATGATTCAATTCATGATTCAGGATTCATGATTCATGAATAAATTTATGATTCATGATTCATGATTCATGATTCATGATTCATGATTCAATTCATGATTCATGATTCAATTCATGATTCATGATTCCTGATTCATAATTCAATTCATGATTCATGATTCAATTCATGATTCATAATTCATGATTCATGATTCACTTCATAATTCATGATTCAAGATTAATGATTCATGATTCAATTCATGATTCGAATCCTGATTCAATTCATGATTCATGATTCAATTTATGATTTATGATTTATGATTCATGATTCATGATTCGATTCATGATTCATGATTCATGATTCATGATTCAATTCATGATTCATGATTCATGATTCAATTCATGATTCATGATTCATGATTCATGATTCATGATTCGATTCATGATTCATGATTCATGATTCATGATTCATGATTCATGATTCAATTCATGATTCATGATTCATGATTCAATTCATGATTCATGATTCGATTCATGATTCTTGATTCATAATTTCTAATTCGATTTATGATTCATGATTCAATTCATGACTCATGATTCATGATTCATGATTCAATTCATGATTCATGATTCATGATTCATGATTCTTAATTGAATTAATAATTCATGATTTATGATTCATGATTCATGATTCATGATTCAATTCTTGATTCAAGATTCATGATTCGATTCATGATTCATGATTCAATTCATGATTCATGATTCGATTCATGATTCAATTCATGATTCATGATTCGATTCATGATTCATGATTCAATTCATGATTCATAATTCATGATTCAATTCATGATTCATGATTCATGATTTAATTCATGATTCAATTCATGATTCATGATTCATGATTCAATTTATGATTCATGATTCAAGATTCATGATTCATGATTCATGATTCAATTCATGATTCACGATTCATGATTCAATTCATGATTCAATTCATGATTCATGATTCGATTTATGATTCATGATTTAATTCATGATTCATGATTCATGATTCAATTTATGATTCATAATTCATGATATGATTCATGATTCATGATTCATGATTCATGATTCAATTCATGATTCATGATTCAATTCATGATTCATGATTTAATTCATGATTCATGATTCATGATTCAATTTATGATTCATAATTCATGTCATGATTTATGATTCATGATTCAATTCATGAA
>NW_027448128.1:0-74346 GCF_038048845.1 Mixophyes fleayi | reverse complement strand
TATTCATGACTCATGATTCAATTCATGATTCAAGATTCAATTCATGATTGATGATTCATGATTCGATTCATGATTCAATTCATGATTCATGATTCGATTCATGATTCATGATTCACTTCATGATTCATGATTCATGATTCAATTCATGATTCATGATTCATGATTCAATTCATTCATGATTCAATTCATGATTCATGATTCATGATTCAATTCATGATTCATGATTCATGGTTCAATTTATGATTCATGATTCATGATTCAATTCATGATTCAATTTATGATTCTGGATTTAATTCATGATTCATGATTCATGATTCATGATTCATGATTCATGATTCATGATTCGATTAATGATTCATGATTCATGATTCATGATTCATGATTCATGATTCATGATTCATTTCATGATTCATGATTCGAATCAAGATTGTTGATTCATGATTTGATTCATAAATCATGATTCATGATTCATGATTCATGATTCAATTCATGATTCATGATTCATGATTCAATTCATGATTCATGATTCGATTCATGATTTTTGATTCATGATTCATGATTCGATTCATGATTCATGATTCATGATTCATGATTCAATTCTTGATTCATGATTCATGATTCATGATTCATGATTCAATTTATAATTCATGATTCATGATTCAATTCATGATTCAAGATTCATGATTCGATTCATGATTCGATTAATGATTCATGATTCAATTCATGATTGATGATTCATGATTCGATTCATGATTCAATTCATGATTCATGATTCAATTCATGATTCATGATTCATGATTCAATTCATGATTCATGATTCATGATTCAATTCATGATTTAATTTATGATTCATGATTCATGATTCATGATTCATGATTCAATTCATGATTCATGATTCAATTCATGATTCATAATTCATGATTCATGATTGAATTCATGATTCATGATTCAAGATTCATGATTCGATTCATGATTCTTGATTCATGATTCATGATTCATGATTCGATTCATGATTCATGATTCATGATTCAATTCATGATTCATGATTCATGATTCAATTCATGATTCATGATTCATGATTCATGATTCAATTCATAATTCATGATTCATGATTCATGATTCGATTCATGATTCATGATTCATGATTCAATTCATGATTCACGATTCATGATTCATGATTCATGATTCATATCATGATTCATGATTCGATTCATGATTCATGATTCATGATTCATATCATGATTCATGATACATGATTCAATTCATGATTCATGATTTAATTCATGAATTATGATTCGATTCATGATTCATGATTCATGATTCAATTCATGATTCATGATTCAATTCATGATACATAATTCATGATTCATGGTTCAATTCATGATTCATGATTCAATTCATGATTCATAATTCATGATTGAATTCATGATTCATGATTCAAGATTCATGATTCGATTCATGATTCTTGATTCATGATTCATGATTCGATTCATGATTCATGATTCATGATTCGATTCATGATTCATGATTCATGATTCATGATTCAATTCATGATTCATGATTCAGGATTCTTGACTCATGATTCATGATTCGATTCATGATTCATGATTCATGATTCAATTCATGATTCATGATTCATGGTTCAATTTATGATTCATGATTCATGATTCATGATTCAAATTATGATTCAATTTATGATTCTGGATTTAATTCATGATTCATGATTCATGATTCATGATTCAATTCATAATTCATGATTCATGGTTCAATTCATGATTCATGATTCAATTCATGATTCATAATTCATGATTCATGATTGAATTCATGATTCATGATTCATGATTCATGATTCTTGATTCATGATTCATGATTCGATTCATGATTCATGATTCAATTCATGATTCATGATTCATGATTCATGATTCAATTCATGATTAATGATTCATGATTCAATTCATGATTCATGATTCATGATTCAATTCATGAATCAATTCATGATTCATGATTTATGATTCAATTTATGATTCATGATTCATGATTCATGATTCAATTCATGATTCATGATTCAATTCATGATTCATGATTCATGATTTATGATTAAATTCATGATTCAATTAATGATTCATGATTCATGATTCAATTCATGATTCATAATTCAATTCATGATTCATGATTCATGATTCAATTCATGATTCATGATTCATGATTCATGATTCATGATTCAAATCATGATTCATGATTCATGAATTATGATTCAATTCATGATTCATGATTCAATTCATGATTCAATTCATGATTCATGATTCATGATTTAATTTATAATTCATGATTCAATTCATGATTTAAGATTCATGATTCGATTCATGATTCATGATTCAATTCATGATTCATGATTCATGTTTCAAATCATGATTCAATTTATGATTCATGATTCGATTCATGATTCATGATTCAATTCATGATTCATAATTCATGATTTATGATTCGATTCATGCTTCATGATTCAATTCATGATTCGATTCATGATTCATGATTCAATTCATGATTCATGATTCATGATTTATGATTCAATTCATGATTCAAGATTTATGATTCAATTCATGATTCATGATTCATGATTCGATTCATGATTCATGATTTATTATTCAATTCATGATTCATGATTCAATTCATGATTCATGATTCATGATTCATGATTCAATTCATGTTTCATGATTCGATTCATGATTCATGATTCATGATTCAATTCATGATTCGATTCATGATTCATGATTCAATTCATGATTCATGATTCGATTCATGATTCATGATTCGTGATTCATATCATAATTCATGATTCATGATTCAATCCATGATTCATGATTCATGATTCATGATTCAATTCATGATTCATGATTCATGATTCAATTCATGATTCATGATACATGATTCAATTCATGATTCATGATTTAATTCATGAATTATGATTCGATTCATGATTCATGATTCAATTCATGATTCATGATTCAATTCATGATACATAATTCATGATTCATGGTTCAATTCATGATTCATGATTCAATTCATGATTCATAATTCATGATTCATGATTGAATTCATGATTCATGATTCAAGATTCATGATTCGATTCATGATTCTTGATTCATGATTCATGATTCGATTCATGATTCATGATTCATGATTTAATTCATGATTCATGATTCATGATTCAATTCATGATTCATGATTCATGATTCATGATTCAATTCATAATTCATGATTCATGATTCGATTCATGATTCTTGACTCATGATTCATGATTCAATTCATGATTCATGATTCATGGTTCAATTTATGATTCATGATTCATGATTCATGATTCAATTCATGATTCAATTTATGATTCTGGATTTAAATCATGATTCATGATTCATTATTCATGATTCAATTCATGATTCATGATTCGATTAATGATTCATGATTCATGATTCATGATTCATTTCATGATTCATGATTCATGATTCAATTCATGATTCATGATTCATGTTTCAAATCATGATTCAATTTATGATTCATGATTCGATTCATGATTCATGATTCAATTCATGTTTCATGATTCATGATTCGATTCATGATTCATGATTCATGATTCAATTCATGATTCGATTCATGATTCATGATTCATGATTTAATTCATGATTCATGATTCGATTCATGATTCATGATTCATGATTCATATCATGATTCATGATTCGATTCATGATTCATGATTCAAGATTCATGATTCGATTCATGATTCTTGATTCATGATTCATGATTCGATTCATGATTCATGATTCATGATTCATGATTCATGATTCATGATTCATGATTCAATTCATGATTCATGATTCAGGATTCTTGACTCATGATTCATGATTCGATTCATGATTCATGATTCATGATTCATGATTCATGATTCATGGTTCAATTTATGATTCATGATTCATAATTCATGATTCAATTTATGATTCAATTTATGATTCTGGATTTAATTCATGATTCATGATTCATGATTCAATTCATAATTCATGATTCATGGTTCAATTCATGATTCATGATTCAATTCATGATTCATAATTCATGATTCATGATTGAATTCATGATTCAAGATTCATGATTCGATTCATGATTCTTGATTCATGATTCATGATTCGATTCATGATTCATGATTCATGATTCTTGATTCATGATTCATGATTCGATTCATGATTCATGATTCATGATTCAATTCATGATTCATGATTCCTGATTCATGATTCAATTCATGATTAATGATTCATGATTCAATTCATGATTCATGATTCATGATTCAATTCATGATTCAATTCATGATTCATGATTTATGATTCAATTTATGATTCATGATTCATGATTCATGATTCAATTCATGATTCATGATTCATGATTCAATTCATGATTCATGATTCAATTCATGATTCATGATTTATGATTAAATTCATGATTCAATTAATGATTCATGATTCATGATTCAATTCATGATTCATGATTCAATTCATGATTCATGATTCATGATTCAATTCATGATTCATGATTCAATTCATGATTCATGATTCATGATTCAATTCATGATTCAATTCATGATTCATGATTCAAGATTTAATTTATAATTCATGATTCAATTCATGATTTAAGATTCATGATTCGATTCATGATTCATGATTCAATTCATGATTCATGATTCATTTTTCGATTCATGATTCAATTCATGATTCATGATTCGATTCATGATTCATGATTCAATTCATGATTCATAATTCATAATTTATGATTCTATTCATGCTTCTCAATTCAATTCATGATTCGATTCATGATTCATGATTCAATTCATGATTCATGATTCATGATTCAATTCATGATTCAAGATTTATGATTCAATTCATGATTCATGATTCATGATTCGATTCATGATTCATGATTTATTATTCAATTCATGATTCATGATTCATGATTCAATTCATGATTCATGATTCATGATTCATGATTCATATCATGTTTCATGATTCATGATTCGATTCATGATTCATGATTCATGATTCAATTCATGATTCGATTCATGATTCATGATTCGATTCATGATTCATGATTCATGATTCAATTCATGATTCATGATTCGATTCATGATTCATGATTCGTGATTCATATCATAATTCATGATTCTGATTCATGATTCAATTCATGATTCATGATTCATGATTCAATTCATGATTCATGATACATGATTCAATTCATGATTCATGATTTAATTCATGAATTATGATTCGATTCATGATTCATGATTCATGATTCATGATTCATGATTCAATTCATGATTCATGATTCAATTCATGATACATAATTCATGATTCATGGTTCAATTCATGATTCATGATTCAATTCATGATTCATAATTCATGATTCATGATTGAATTCATGATTCATGATTCAAGATTCATGATTCGATTCATGATTCATGATTCATGATTCAATCATGATTCATGATTCATGATTCAATTCATGATTCATGGATTCATGATTCATGATTCATGATTCAATTCATAATTCATGATTCATGATTCATGATTCGATTCATGATTCTTGACTCATGATTCATGATTCAATTCATGATTCATGATTCATGGTTCAATTTATGATTCATGATTCATGATTCATGATTCAATTCATGATTCAATATATGATTCTGGATTTAATTCATGATTCATGATTCATGATTCATGATTCAATTCATGATTCATGATTCGATTAATGATTCATGATTCATGATTCATGATTCATGATTCATGATTCATTTCATGATTCATGATTCATGATTCAATTCATGATTCATGATTCATGATTCATGATTCAATTCATGTTCATGATTCATGATTCGATTCATGATTCATGATTCATGATTCAATTCATGATTCGATTCATGATTCGATTCATGATTCATGATTCATGATTCATATCATGATTCATGATTCGATTCATGATTCATGATTCATGATTCATATCATGATTCATGATTCATGATTCATGATTCATGATTCATGATTCAATTCATGATTCATGATACATGATTCAATTCATGATTCATGATTTATTTCATGAATTATGATTCGATTCATGATTCATGATTCATGATTCAATTCATGATTCATGATTCAATTCATGATACATAATTCATGATTCATGGTTCAATTCATGATTCATGATTCAATTCATGATTCATAATTCATGATTCATGATTGAATTCATGATTCATGATTCAAGATTCATGATTCGATTCATGATTCTTGATTCATGATTCATGATTCGATTCATGATTCATGATTCATGATTCAATTCATGATTCATGATTCATGGTTCAATTTATAATTCATGATTCATGATTCATGATTCAATTCATGATTCAATTTATGATTCATGATTCATGATTCATGATTCAATTCATGATTCAATTTATGATTCTGGATTTAATTCATGATTCATGATTCATGATTCATGATTCAATTCATAATTCATGATTCATGGTTCAATTCATGATTCATGATTCAATTCATGATTCATAATTCATGATTCATGATTGAATTCATGATTCATGATTCAAGATTCATGATTCGATTCATGATTCTTGATTCATGATTCATGATTCATGATTCGATTCATGATTCATGATTCATGATTCAATTCATGATTCATGATTCATGATTCATGATTCAATTCATGATTTATGATTCATGATTCATGATTCATGATTCAATTCATGATTCATGATTCATTGTTCAATTTATGAATTATGATTCATGATTCATGATTCAATTCATGATTCGATTTATGATTCTGGATTTAATTCATGATTCATGATTCATGATTCATGATTCAATTCATGATTCATGATTCGATTAATGATTCATGATTCATGATTCATGATTCATTTCATGATTCATGATTCGATTCAAGATTGTTGATTCATGATTCGATTCATAAATCATGATTCATGATTCAATTCATGATTCATGATTCATGATTCATGATTCAATTCATGATTCATGATTCAATTCATGATTCATGATTCGATTCATGATTTTTGATTCATGATTCATGATTCGATTCATGATTCATGATTCATGATTCACTTCATGATTCATGATTCATGATTCATGATTCATGATTCATGATTCATGATTCATGATTCAATTCTTGATTCATGATTCATGATTCATGATTCATGATTCAATTTATAATTCATGATTCATGATTCAATTCATGATTCAAGATTCATGATTCAATTCATGATTCAAGATTCATGATTCGATTCATGATTGATGATTCATGATTCGATTCATGATTCAATTCATGATTCATGATTCGATTCATGATTCATGATTCAATTCATGATTCATGATTTATGATTCAATTCATGATTCATGATTCATGATTCAATTCATGATTCAATTCATGATTCATGATTCAATTCATGATTCAATTCATGATTCAATTCATGGTTCAATTTACGATTCATGATTCATGATTCATGATTCAATTCATGATTCAATTTATGATTCTGGATTTAATTCATGATTCATGATTCATGATTCATGATTCATGATTCGATTAATGATTCATGATTCATGATTCATGATTCATGGATTCATTTCATGATTCATGATTCGATTCAAGATTGTTGATTCATGATTCGATTCATAAATCATGATTCATGATTCAATTCATGATTCATGATTCATGATTCATGATTCAATTCATGATTCATGATTCATGATTCAATTCATGATTCATAATTCGATTCATGATTTTTGATTCATGATTCATGATTCGATTCATGATTCATGATTCATGATTCATGATTCAATTCTTGATTCATGATTCATGATTCATGATTCATGATTCAATTTATAATTCATGATTCATGATTCAATTCATGATTCAAGATTCATGATTCGATTCATGATTCGATTCATGATTCATGATACAATTCATGATTGATGATTCATGATTCGATTCATGATTCAATTCATGATTCATGATTCGATTCATGATTCATGATTCAATTCATGATTCATGATTCATGATTCAATTCATGATTCATGATTCATGATTCAATTCATGATTCAATTCATGATTCATGATTCATGATTCAATTTATGATTCATGATTCATGATTCATGATTCATGATTCATGATTCAATTCATGATTCAATTCATGATTCATGATTAAATTCATGATTCATGATTCAATTCATGATTCATGATTCATGATTCAATTCATGATTCATGATTTGATTCATGAATCATGATTCATGATTCATGATTCGATTCATGATTCATGATTCAATTCATGATTCAATTTATGATTCATGATTCATGATTCATAATTTAATTCATGATTCAATTTATGATTCATGATTCAATTCATGATTCAATTCATGATTCATGATTCATGATTCAATTCATGATTCATGATTCAATTCATGATTTATGATTAAATTCATGATTCATGATTCGATTCATGATTCATGATGCATGATTCAATTCATGATTCATGATTCATGATTCATGATTCATTATTCATGATTCATGATTCATGATTCAATTCATGATTCATGATTCAATTCATGATTCATAATTCAGGATTCATGATTCAATTCATGATTCATGATTTAATTCATGATTCGAATCCTGATTCAATTCAAGATTCGAATTCTGATTCAATTCATGATTAATGATTGATGAATCAAATCATGATTCATGATTCATGATTCAATTCATGATTCATGATTCAATTCATGATTCATGATTCATGATTCATGATTCAATTCATGATTCATGATTCATGATTCATGATTCATGATTCGATTCATGATTCATGATTCATGATTCATGATTCATGATTCAATTCATGATTCATGATTCATGATTCAATTCATGATTCATGATTCATGATTCATGATTCATGATTCAATTCATGATTGATGATTGATGATTCATGATTCATGATTCGATTCATGATTCATGATTCATGATTCATGATTCATGATTCAATTTATGATTCATGATTCATGATTCAATTCATGATTCATGATTCATGATTCAATTCATGATTCAATTCATGATTCATGATTTAATTTATAATTCATGATTCAATTCATGATTTAAGATTCATGATTCGATTCATGATTCATGATTCAATTCATGATTTTTGATTCATGTTTCGATTCATGATTCAATTCATGATTCATGATTCGATTCATGATTCATTATTCAATTCATGATTCATGATTCGATTCATGATTCATGATTCGTGATTCAATTCATGATTCATGATTCAATCCATGATTCATGATTCATGATTCAATTCATGATTCATGATTCATGATTCAATTCATGATTCAATTCATGATTCATAATACATGATTCAATCATGATTCATGATTCAATTCATGAATTATGATTCGATTCATGATTCATGATTCAATTTATGATTCATGATTCAATTCATGATTCATAATTCATGATTCATGATTCAATTCATGATTCATGATTCAATTCATGATTCATAATTCATGATTCATGATTGAATTCATGATTCATGATTCAAGATTCATGATTCGATTCATGATTCTTGATTCATGATTCATGATTCGATTCATGATTCTTGATTCATGATTCATGATTCGATTCATGATTCATGATTCATGATTCAATTCATGATTCATGATTCATGATTCATGATTCAATTCATGATTCATGATTCATGATTCATGATTCAATTCATAATTCATGATTCATGATTCATGATTCGATTCATGATTCATGATTCATGATTCAATTCATGATTCATGATTCAATTCATGATTCATGATTCATGATTCGATTAATGATTCACGATTCATGATTCATGATTCATGATTCATTTCATGATTCATGATTCGATTCAAGATTCTTGATTCATGATTCGATTCATAAATCATGATTCATGATTCAATTCATGATTCATGATTCATGATTCATGATTCATTTCATGATTCATGATTCGATTCAAGATTCTTGATTCATGATTCGATTCATAAATCATGATTCATGATTCAATTCATGATTCATGATTCATGATTCAATTCCTGATTAATGATTCATGATTCATGATTCAATTCATGATTCATGATTCATGATTCAAGTCATGATTCAATTCATGATTCATGATTCAATTCATGATTCATGATTCAATTCATGAATTATGATTCGATTCATGATTCATAATTCATGATTCAATTTATGATTCATGATTCAATTCATGATTCATAATTCATGATTCATGATTCAATTCATGATTCATGATTCAATTCATGATTCATAATTCATGATTCATGATTCATGATTCAATTCATAATTCATGATTCATGATTCATGATTCGATTCATGATTCATGATTCATGATTCAATTCATGATTCATGATTCATGGTTCAATTCATGATTCATGATTCATGATTCATGATTCAATTCATGATTCAATTTATGATTCTGGATTCATGATTTTTGATTCATGATTCATGATTCGATTCATGATTCATGATTCATGATTCGATTAATGATTCATGATTCATGATTCATTTATAATTCATGATTCATGATTCATGATTCGATTCATGATTCTTGACCTCATGATTCATGATTCAGATTCGATCTGATTACATGATTCATGATTGATCATGATTCATGATTCATGATTCAATTCATGATTCTTGATTTATGGTTCAATTTATGATTCATGATTCATGATTCATGATTCAATTCATGATTCAATTTATGGTTCTGGATTTAATTCATGATTCATGATTCATGATTCATGATTCAATTCATGATTCATGATTCATGATTCGATATTGATTCATGATTCATGATTCATGATTCATGATTCATTTCATGATTCATGATTTGATTCAAGATTCTTGATTTATGATTCGATTCATAAATCATGATTCATGATTCAATTCATGATTCATGATTCATGATTCAATTCATGATTCATGATTCATGATTCGATTCATGATTTTTGATTCATGATTCATGATTCGATTCATTATTCATGATTCATGATTCGATTAATGATTCATGATTCATGATTCATGATTCATTTCATGATTCATGATTCGATTCAAGATTCTTGATTCATGATTCGATTCATGATTCATTTCATGATTCATGATTCAATTCATGATTCATGATTCATGATTCAATTCATGATTCATGATTCATGATTCGATTCATGATTTTTGATTCATGATTCATGATTCGATTCATGATTTATGATTCAATTTATGATTCATGATTCATGATTCGATTCATGATTCAATTCATGATTCATGATTCGATTCATGATTCATGATTCAATTCATGATTCATGATTCAATTCATGATTCATGATTCATGATTCAATTCATGATTCAATTCATGATTCATGATTCATGATTCAATTCATGATTCATGATTCGATTCATGAATCATGATTCATGATTCAATTCATGATTCATGATTCATGATTCGATTCATGATTCAATTCATGATTCAATTTATGATTCATGATTCATGATTCATAATTTAATTTATAATTCAATTTATGATTCATGATTCAATTCATGATTCAATTCATGATTCATGATTCATGATTCAATTCATGATTCATGATTCAATTCATGATTCATGATTCGATTCATGATTCATGATGCATGATTCAATTCATGATTCATGATTCATGATTCATGATTCATGATTCATGATTGAATTCATGATTCATGATTCAATTCATGATTCATAATTCAGGATTCATGATTCAATTCATGATCCATGATTCAATTCATGATTCGAATCCTGATTCAATTCAAGATTAATGATTCATGATTCAATTCATGATTCATGATTCATGATTCAATTCATGATTCATGATTCATGATTCAATTCATGATTCATGATTCATGATTCATGATTCATTATTCGATTCATGATTCATGATTCATGATTCAATTTATGATTCATGATTCATGATTCGATTCATGATTCATGATTCATGATTCAAATCATGATTTATGATTCATGATTCATGATTCATGATTCAATTAATGATTCATGATTCATGATTCAATTCATAATTCATGATACATGATTCATGATTCAATTCATGATTTATGATTCATGATTCATGATTCATGATTCATGATTCAATTCATGATTCATGATTCATGATTCAATTCATGATTCAAGATTCATGATTTATAATTCGATTCATGATTCATGATTCATGATTCAATTCATGATTTATGATTCATATCATGATTCATGATTCATGATTCATGAATCATGATTCATGATTCAATTCATGATTCATGATTCATGATTCAATTCATGATTCATGATTCATGATTCAATTCATGATTCATGATTCAAGATTCATGATTCATGATTCGATTCATGATTCATGATTCAATTCATGATTAATGATTCATGATTCATGATTCAATTCATGATTCTTGATTCATGATTCATGATTCAATTCATGATTAATGATTCATGATTCATGATTCATGATTCAATTCATGATTCTTGATTCATGATTCATGATTCGATTCATGATTCTAGATTCATGATTCATTTTATGATTCATGATTCAATTCATGATTCAAGATTCATGATTCGATTCATGATTCATGATTCGATTCATGATTCTTGATTCATGATTCATGATTCGATTCATGATTCATGATTCATGATTCAATTCATGATTCATGATTCATGATTCATGATTCATGATTCATGATTCATGATTCAATTCATGATTCATGAATCATGATTCAATTCATGATTCATGATTCATGATTCAATTCATGATTCAATTTATGATTCATGATTCATGATTAATAATTTAATTCATGATTCAATTTATGATTCATGATTCAATTCATGATTCAATTCATGATTCATGATTCATGATTCAATTCATGATTCATGATTCAATTCATGATTCATGATTAAATTCATGATTCATGATTCGATTCATGATTCATGATTCATGAATCAATTCATGATTCATGATTCATGATTCGATTCGTGATTCAATTCATGATTCATGATTCGATTCATGATTCGTGATTCAATTCATGATTAATGATTCATGATTCAATTCATGATTCATGATTCATGATTCAATTCATGATTCAATTCATGATTCATGATTCATGATTCAATTTATGATTCATGATTCATGATTCATGATTCATGATTCAATTCATGATTCATGATTCATGATTCAATTCATGATTCATGATTCAATTCATGATTCATGATTCATGATTTATGATTAAATTCATGATTCAATTAATGATTCATGATTCATGATTCAATTCATGATTCATGATTCAATTCATGATTCATGATTCATGATTCAATTCATGATTCATGATTCAATTCATGATTCATGATTCATGATTCATGATTCAATTCATGATTCATGATTCATGAATTATGATTCAATTCATGATTCATGATTCATGATTCAATTCATGATTCAATTCATGATTCATGATTCATGATTTAATTTATAATTCATGATTCAATTCATGATTTAAGATTCATGATTCGATTCATGATTCATGATTCAATTCATGATTCATGATTCATGTTTCGATTCATGATTCAATTCATGATTCATGATTCGATTCATGATTCATGACTCAATTCATGATTCATAATTCATGATTTATGATTCGATTCATGCTTCATGATTCAATTCATGATTCGATTCATGATTCATGATTCAATTCATGATTCATGATTCATGATTCAATTCATGATTCAAGATTTATGATTCAATTCATGATTTATGATTCATGATTTGATTCATGATTCATGATTTATTATTCAATTCATGATTCATGATTCATGATTCAATTCATGATTCATGATTCATGATTCATGATTCAATTCATGTTTCATGATTCATGATTTGATTCATGATTCATGATTCATGATTCAATTCATGATTCAATTCATGATTCATGATTCGATTCATGATTCATGATTCGTGATTCATATCATGATTCATGATTCATGATTCAATCCATGATTCATGATTCATGATTCATGATTCAATTCATGATTCATGATTCATGATTCAATTCATGATTCATGATACATGATTCAATTCATGATTCATGATTTAATTCATGAATTATGATTCGATTTATGATTCATGATTCATGATTCAATTCATGATTCATGATTCAATTCATGATACATAATTCATGATTCATGGTTCAATTCATGATTCATGATTCAATTCATGATTCATAATTCATGATTCATGATTGAATTCATGATTCATGATTCAAGATTCATGATTCGATTCATGATTCTTGATTCATGATTCATGATTCGATTCATGATTCATGATTCATGATTCAATTCATGATTCATGATTCATGATTCAATTCATGATTCATGATTCATGATTCATGATTCATGATTCAATTCATAATTCATGATTCATGATTCATGATTCGATTCATGATTCTTGACTCATGATTCAATTCATGGTTCAATTCATGATTCATGATTCATGATTCATGATTCAATTCATGATTCAATTTATGATTCTGGATTTAATTCATGATTCATGATTCATGATTCATGATTCAATTCATGATTCATGATTCATGATTCGATTAATGATTCATGATTCATGATTCATGATTCATGATTCATTTCATGATTCATGATTCAATTCATGATTCATGATTCATGATTCATGATTCAATTCATGTTTCATAATTCATGATTCGATTCATGATTCATGATTCATGATTCAATTCATGATTCGATTCATGATTCATGATTCATGATTCAATTCATGATTCATGATTCATGATTCATATCATGATTCATGATTCGATTCATAATTCATGATTCATGATTCATATCATGATTCATGATTCATGATTCATGATTCATGATTCAATTCATGATTCATGATACATGATTCAATTCATGATTCATGATTTAATTCATGAATTATGATTCGATTCATGATTCATGATTCATGATTCAATTCATGATTCATGATTCAATTCGTGATACATAATTCATGAATTATGGTTTAATTCATGATTCATAATTCAATTCATGATTCATAATTCATGATTCAATTCATGATTCATGATTCATGATTCATGATTCAATTCATGATTCATGATTCATGATTCATGATTCATGATTCATGATTCAATTCATAATTCATGATTCATCATTCATGATTCGATTCATGATTCTTGACTCATGATTCATGATTCATGATTCAATTCATGATTCATGATTCATTGTTCAATTTATGATTCATGATTCATGATTCATGATTCAATTCATGATTCAATTTATGATTCTGGATTTAATTCATGATTCATGTTTCATGATTCAATTCATGATTCATGATTCGATTAATGATTCAGGATTCATGATTCATGATTCATGATTCATTTCATGATTCATGATTCGATTCATGATTCATGATTCATGATTCAATTCATGATTCATGATTCATGATTCAATTCATGATTCATGATTCATGATTCATGATTCATGATTCAATTCATAATTCATGATTCATGATTCATGATTCGATTCATGATTCTTGACTCATGATTCAATTCATGGTTCAATTCATGATTCATGATTCATGATTCATGATTCAATTCATGATTCAATTTATGATTCTGGATTTAATTCATGATTCATGATTCATGATTCATGATTCAATTCATGATTCATGATTCATGATTCGATTAATGATTCATGATTCATGATTCATGATTCATGATTCATTTCATGATTCATGATTCAATTCATGATTCATGATTCATGATTCATGATTCAATTCATGTTTCATAATTCATGATTCGATTCATGATTCATGATTCATGATTCAATTCATGATTCGATTCATGATTCATGATTCATGATTCAATTCATGATTCATGATTCATGATTCATATCATGATTCATGATTCGATTCATAATTCATGATTCATGATTCATATCATGATTCATGATTCATGATTCATGATTCATGATTCAATTCATGATTCATGATACATGATTCAATTCATGATTCATGATTTAATTCATGAATTATGATTCGATTCATGATTCATGATTCATGATTCAATTCATGATTCATGATTCAATTCGTGATACATAATTCATGAATTATGGTTTAATTCATGATTCATAATTCAATTCATGATTCATAATTCATGATTCAATTCATGATTCATGATTCATGATTCATGATTCAATTCATGATTCATGATTCATGATTCATGATTCATGATTCATGATTCAATTCATAATTCATGATTCATCATTCATGATTCGATTCATGATTCTTGACTCATGATTCATGATTCATGATTCAATTCATGATTCATGATTCATTGTTCAATTTATGATTCATGATTCATGATTCATGATTCAATTCATGATTCAATTTATGATTCTGGATTTAATTCATGATTCATGTTTCATGATTCAATTCATGATTCATGATTCGATTAATGATTCAGGATTCATGATTCATGATTCATGATTCATTTCATGATTCATGATTCGATTCAAGATTGTTGATTCATGATTCGATTCATAAATCATGATTCATGATTCAATTCATGATTCATGATTCATGATTCATGATTCAATTCATGATTCATGATTCATGATTCGATTCATGATTCGATTCATGATTTTTGATTCATGATTCATGATTCGATTCATGATTCATGAATCATGATTCACTTCATGATTCATGATTCATGATTCATGATTCATGATTCAATTCTTGATTCATGATTCATGATTCATGATTCAATTCATGATTCAAGATTCATGATTCGATTCATGATTCGATTCATGATTCATGATTCAATTCATGATTGATGATTCATGATTCGATTCATGATTCAATTCATGATTCATGATTCGATTCATGATTCATGATTCAATTCATGATTCATGATTCATGATTCAATTCATGATTCATGATTCATGATTCAATTCATGATTCAATTCATGATTCATGATTCATGATTCAATTCATGATTCATGGTTCAATTTATGATTCATGATTCATGATTCAATTCATGATTCAATTTATAATTCTGGATTTAATTCATGATTCATGATTCATGATTCAATTCATGATTCATGATTCATGATTCAATTCATGATTCATGATTCATGATTCATGATTCATGATTCAATTCATGATTCATGATTCATGATTCAATTCATGATTCGATTCATGATTTTTGATTCATGATTCATGATTCGATTCATGATTCATGATTCATGATTCACTTCATGATTCATGATTCATGATTCATGATTCAATTCTTGATTCATGATTCATGATTCATGATTCATGATTCAATTTATAATTCATGATTCATGATTCAATTCATGATTCAAGATTCATGATTCGATTCATGATTCGATTCATGATTCATGATTCAATTCATGATTGATGATTCATGATTCGATTCATGATTCAATTCATGATTCATGATTCGATTCATGATTCATGATTCAATTCATGATTTATGATTCATGATTCAATTCATGATTCATGATTTATGATTCCATTCATGATTCAATTCATGATTCATGATTCAATTTATGATTCATGATTCATGATTCATGATTCATGATTCATGATTCAATTCATGATTCAATTCATGATTCATGATTAAATTCATGATTCATGATTCATGATTCAATTCATGATTCATGATTCGATTCATGATTCATGATTCAATTCATGATTCAATTTATGATTCATGATTCATGATTCATAATTTAATTCATGATTCAATGTATGATTCATGATTCAATTCATGATTCAATTCATGATTCATGATTCATGATTCAATTCATGATTCATGATTCAATTCATGATTCAAGATTAAATTCATGATTCATGATTCGATTCATGATTCATGATGCATGATTCAATTCATGATTCATGATTCATAATTTAATTCATGATTCAATGTATGATTCATGATTCAATTCATGATTCAATTCATGATTCATGATTCATGATTCAATTCATGATTCATGATTCAATTCATGATTCATAATTCAGGATTCATAATTCAATTCATGATTCATGATTCAATTCATGATTCGAATCCTGATTCAATTCGAGATTCGAATTCTGATTCAATTCATGATTAATGATTGATGAATCAATTCATGATTCATGATTCATGATTCAATTCATGATTCATGATTCATGATTCAATTCATGATTCATGATTCATGATTGATGATTCAATTCATGATTGATGATTCATGATTCATGATTTATGATTCGATTCATGATTCATGATTCATGATTCATGATTCATGATTCAATTAAGATTCATGATTCATGATTCAATTCATGATTCATGATTCATGATTCGATTCATGATTCATGATTTAATTTATAATTCATGATTCAATTCATGATTTAAGATTCATGATTCGATTCATGATTCATGATTCAATTCATGATTCATGATTCATGTTTCAATTCATGATTCAATTCATGATTCATGATTCGATTCATGATTCATTATTCAATTCATGATTCATGATTCGATTCATGATTCATGATTCGTGATTCAATTCATGATTCATGATTCAATCCATGATTCATGATTCATGATTCATGATTCAATTCATGATTCATGATTCATGATTCAATTCATGATTAAATTCATGATTCATAATACATGATTCAATTCATGAATTATGATTCGATTCATGATTCATGATTCATGATTCAATTTATGATTCATGATTCAATTCATGATTCATAATTCATGATTCATGATTCAATTCATGATTCATGATTCAATTCATGATTCATAATTCATGATTCATGATTGAATTCATGATTCATGATTCAAGATTCATGATTCGATTCATGATTCTTGATTCATGATTCATGATTCGATACATGATTCATGATTCATGATTCAATTCATGATTCATGATTCATGATTCCTGATTCAATTCATGATTCATGATTCATGATTCATGATTCGATTCATGATTCTTGACTCATGATTCATGATTCGATTCATGATTCATGATTTAATTCATGATTCATGATTCAATTCATGATTCAAGATTCATGATTCGATTCATGATTCATGATTCAAATCATGATTCATGATTCAATTCATGATTCATGATTCAATTCATGATTCATGATTCAATTCATGATTCATGATTCAATTCATGATTCATAATTCATGATTCAATTCATGATTCATGATTCATGATTCAATTCATGATTCAATTCATGACTCATGAATCATGATTCAATTTATGATTCATGATTCATGATTGATGAATTCAATTCATGATTCATGATTCATGATTGATGAATTCAATTCATGATTCATGATTCATGATTTATGATTCAATTCATGATTCAATTCATGATTCATGATTCAATTCATGATTCATGATTCATGATTCAATTCATGATTCAATTTATGATTCATGATTCATGATTTAATTCATGATTCAATTCATGATTCATGATTCAATTCATGATTCAATTCATGATTCATGATTTATGATTCAATTCATGATTCATGATTCAATTCATGATTCATGATTCAATTCATGATTCATGATTCGATTCATGATTCAATTCATGATTCATGATTCATGATTCATGATTCAATTCATGATTTATGATTCAATTCATGATTCATAATTCATGATTCATGATTCAATTCATGATTCATGATTCAATTCATGATTCGAATCCTGATTCAATTCATGATTCATGATTCATGATTCAATTCATGATTCATGATTCATGATTCATGATTCAATTCATGATTCATGATTCATGGTTCAATTTATGATTCATGATTCATGATTCATGATTCAATTCATGATTCAATTTATAATTCTGGATTTAATTCATGATTCATGATTCATGATTCAATTCATGATTCATGATTCATGATTCGATTAATGATTCATGATTCATGATTCATGATTCATGATTCATTTCATGATTCATGATTCGATTCAAGATTGTTGATTCATGATTCGATTCATAAATCATGATTCATGATTCAATTCATGATTCATGATTCATGATTCATGATTCAATTCATGATTCATGATTCATGATTCAATTCATGATTCATGATTCGATTCATGATTTTTGATTCATGATTCATGATTCGATTAATGATTCATGATTCATGATTCACTTCATGATTCATGATTTATGATTCATGATTCAATTCTTGATTCATGATTCATGATTCATGATTCATGATTCAATTTATAATTCATGATTCATGATTCAATTCATGATTCAAGATTCATGATTCGATTCATGATTCGATTCATGATTCATGATTCAATTCATGATTGATGATTCATGATTCGATTCATGATTCAATTCATGATTCATGATTCGATTCATGATTCATGATTGAATTCATGATTCATGATTCATGATTCAATTCATGATTCATGATTTATGATTCAATTCATGATTCAATTCATGATTCATGATTCAATTTATGATTCATGATTCATGATTCATGATTCATGATTCATGATTCAATTCATGATTCAATTCATGATTCATGATTAAATTCATGATTCATGATTCAATTCATGATTCATGATTCGATTCATGAATCATGATTCATGATTCATGATTCGATTCATGATTCATGATTCAATTCATGATTCAATTTATGATTCATGATTCATGATTCATAATTTAATTCATGATTCAATTTATGATTCATGATTCAATTCATGATTCAATTCATGATTCATGATTCATGATTCAATTCATGATTCATGATTCAATTCATGATTCAAGATTAAATTCATGATTCATGATTCGATTCATGATTCATGATGCATGATTCAATTCATGATTCATGATTCATGATTCATGATTCATGATTCATGATTCAATTCATGATTCATGATTCAATTCATGATTCATAATTCAGGATTCATGATTCATGATTTAATTTATAATTCATGATTCAATTCATGATTGATGATTCATGATTCATGATTCGATTCATGATTCATGATTCATGATTCATGATTCATGATTCATGATTCAATTAAGATTCATGATTCATGATTCAATTCATGATTCATGATTCATGATTCAATTCATGATTCAATTCATGATTCATGATTCATGATTTAATTTATAATTCATGATTCAATTCATGATTTAAGATTCATGATTCGATTCATGATTCATGATTCAATTCATGATTCATGATTCATGTTTCGATTCATGATTCAATTCATGATTCATGATTCGATTCATGATTCATTATTCAATTCATGATTCATGATTCGATTCATGATTCATGATTCGTGATTCAATTCATGATTCATGATTCAATCCATGATTCATGATTCATGATTCATGATTCAATTCATGATTCATAATTCAGGATTCATGATTCAATTCATGATTCATGATTCAATTCATGATTCGAATCCTGATTCAATTCAAGATTCGAATTCTGGTTCAATTGATGATTAATGATTGATGAATCAATTCATGATTCATGATTCATGATTCAATTCATGATTCATGATTCAATTCATGATTCATTATTCATGATTCATTATTCATGATTCATGATTCAATTCATGATTGATGATTCATGATTCATGATTCATGATTCGATTCATGATTCATGATTCAATTAAGATTCATGATTCATGATTCAATTCATGATTCATGATTCATGATTCAATTCATGATTCAATTCATGATTCATGATTCATGATTTAATTTATAATTCATGATTCAATTCATGATTTAAGATTCATGATTCGATTCATGATTCATGATTCAATTCATGATTCATGATTCATGTTTCGATTTATGATTCAATTCATGATTCATGATTCGATTCATGATTCATTATTCAATTCATGATTCATGATTCGATTCATGATTCATGATTCATGATTCAATTCATGATTCATAATTCAATCCATGATTCATGATTCATGATTCAATTCATGATTCATGATTCATGATTCAATTCATGATTAAATTCATGATTCATAATACATGATTCAATTCATGAATTATGATTCGATTCATGATTCATGATTCATGATTCAATTTATGATTCATGATTCAATTCATGATTCATAATTCATGATTCATGATTCATGATTCAATTCATGATTCATAATTCATGATTCATGATTCAATTCATGATTCATGATTCTTGATTCATGATTCGATTCATGATTCTTGATTCATGATTCATGATTCGATACATGATTCATGATTCATGATTCAATTCATGATTCATGATTCATGATTCATGATTCAATTCATGATTCATGACTCATGATTCATGATTCGATTCATGATTCATGATTTAATTCATGATTCATGATTCGATTCATGATTTTTGATTCATGATTCATGATTCGATTAATGATTCATGATTCATGATTCACTTCATGATTCATGATTCATGATTCATGATTCATGATTCATGATTCAATTCTTGATTCATGATTCATGATTCATGATTCATGATTCAATTTATAATTCATGATTCATGATTCAATTCATGATTCAAGATTCATGATTCGATTCATGATTCGATTCATGATTCATGATTCAATTCATGATTGATGATTCATGATTCGATTCATGATTCAATTCATGATTCATGATTCGATTCATGATTCATGATTGAATTCATGATTCATGATTCATGATTCAATTCATGATTCATGATTTATGATTCAATTCATGATTCAATTCATGATTCATGATTCAATTTATGATTCATGATTCATGATTCATGATTCATGATTCATGATTCAATTCATGATTCAATTCATGATTCATGATTAAATTCATGATTCATGATTCATGATTCAATTCATGATTCATGATTCGATTCATGAATCATGATTCATGATTCATGATTCGATTCATGATTCATGATTCAATTCATGATTCAATTTATGATTCATGATTCAATTCATGATTCAATTCATGATTCATGATTCATGCTTCAATTCATGATTCATGATTCAATTCATGATTCAAGATTAAATTCATGATTCATGATTCAATTCATGATTCATGATGCATGATTCAATTCATGATTCATGATTCATGATTCATGATTCATGATTCAATTCATGATTCATGATTCAATTCATGATTCATAATTCAGGATTCATGATTCAATTCATGATTCATGATTCAATTCATGATTCGAATCCTGATTCAATTCAAGATTCGAATTCTGGTTCAATTCATGATTAATGATTGATGAATCAATTCATGATTCATGATTCATGATTCAATTCATGATTCATGATTCATGATTCAATTCATGATTCATTATTCATGATTCATGATTCAATTCATGATTCATGATTCATGATTCATGATTCATGATTCGATTCATAATTCATGATTCATGATTCATGATTCAATTAAGATTCATGATTCATGATTCAATTCATGATTCATGATTCATGATTCAATTCATGATTCAATTCATGATTCATGATTCGATTCATGATTCATTATTCAATTCATGATTCATGATTCGATTCATGATTCATGATTCGTGATTCAATTCATGATTCATGATTTAATTTATAATTCATGATTCAATTCATGATTTAAGATTCATGATTCGATTCATGATTCATGATTCAATTCATGATTCATGATTCATGTTTCGATTCATGATTCAATTCATGATTCATGATTCGATTCATGATTCATTATTCAATTCATGATTCATGATTCGATTCATGATTCATGATTCGTGATTCAATTCATGATTCATGATTCAATCCATGATTCATGATTCATGATTCATGATTCAATTCATGATTCATGATTCATGATTCAATTCATGATTAAATTCATGATTCATAATACATGATTCAATTCATGAATTATGATTCGATTCATGATTCATGATTCATGATTCAATTTATGATTCATGATTCAATTTATGATTCATAATTCATGATTCATGATTCAATTCATGATTCATGATTCAATTCATGATTCATGATTCAATTCATGATTCATAATTCATGATTCATGATTCAATTCATGATTCATGATTCTTGATTCATGATTCGATTCATGATTCTTGATTCATGATTCATGATTCGATACATGATTCATGATTCATGATTCAATTCATGATTCATGATTCATGATTCAATTCATGATTCATGATTCAATTCAGGATTCAATTCATGATTCATGATTCAATTCATGATTCATGATTCATGATTCAATTCATGATTCATGATTTGATTTATGATTCATGATTCATGTTTCAATTCATGATTCATGATTTATAATTCATGATTCAATTCATGATTCATGATTCGATTTCTGATTCATGATTCATGATTCATGATTAAATTCATGATTCATGATTCATGATTCAATTCATGATTCATGATTCGATTCATGATTTTTGATTCATGATTCATGATTCGATTCATGATTCATGATTCACTTCATGATTCATGATTCACTTCATGATTCATGATTCACTTCATGATTCATGATTCATGATTCATGATTCAATTCATAATTCATGATTCATGATTCATGATTCAATTCATGATTCATGATTCATGATTCAATTCATGATTCATGATTCATGATTCGATTCATGATTCATGATTCATGATTCAATTCATGATTCATGATTCAATTCATGATTCATGATTCAATTCATGATTCATGATTCGATTCATGATTCATGATTCAATTCATGATTCATGATTCATGATTCAATTCATGATTCATGATTCATGATTCAATTCATGATTCAATTCATGATTCATGATTCATGATTTATGATTCAATTCATGATTCAATTCATGATTCATGATTCAATTCATGATTCATGATTCATGATTCAATTCATGATTCATGATTCATGATTCAATTCATGATTCGTGATTCATGATTCAATTCATGATTCAATTTATAATTCATGATTCATGATTCATGATTTAATTCATGATTCAATTTATGATTCATGATTCAATTCATGATTCAATTCATGATTCATGATTCATGATTCAATTCATGATTCATGATTCAATTCATGATTCATGATTCGATTCATGATTCATGATTCATGATTCAATTCATGATTTATGATTCATGATTCATGATTCATGATTCATGATTCAATTCATGATTTATGATTCAATTCATGATTCATAATTCATGATTCATGATTCAATTCATGATTCATGATTCAATTCATGATTTATGATTCAATTCATGATTCATAATTCATGATTCATGATTCAATTCATGATTCATGATTCAATTCATGATTCGAATCCTGATTCAATTCATGATTCATGATTCATGATTCAATTCATGATTCATGATTCATGATTCATGATTCAATTCATGATTCATGATTCATGATTCAATTCATGATTCATGATTCAATTCATGATTCATGATTCAATTCATGATTCATGATTCGATTCATGATTCTTGATTCATGATTCATGATTCGATTCATGATTCATGATTCGATTCATGATTCATGATTCATGATTCAATTCATGATTCATGATTCATGATTCATGATTCATGATTCAATTCATGATTCATGATTCATGATTCATGATTCGATTCATGATTCTTGAATCATGATTCATGATTCGATTCATGATTCATGATTTAATTCATGATTCATGATTCAATTCATGATTCAAGATTCATGATTCGATTCATGATTCATGATTCAATTCATGATTCATGATTCAATTCATGATTCATGATTCAATTCATGATTCATGATTCATGATTCGATTCGTGATTCAATTCATGATTCATGATTCGATTCATGATTCATGATTCAATTCATGATTAATGATTCATGATTCAATTCATGATTCATGATTCATGATTCAATTCATGATTCAATTCATGATTCATGATTCATGATTCAATTTATGATTCAGGATTCATGATTCATGATTCATGATTCAATTCATGATTCATGATTCATGATTCAATTCATGATTCATGATTCAATTCATGATTCATGATTTATGATTAAATTCATGATTCAATTAATGATTCATGATTCATGATTCAATTCATGATTCATGATTCAATTCATGATTCATGATTCATGATTCAATTCATGATTCATGATTCAATTCATGATTCATGATTCATGATTCAATTCATGATTCATGATTCATGAATTATGATTCAATTCATGATTCATGATTCAATTCATGATTCAATTCATGATTCAATTCATGATTCATGATTCATGATTTAATTTATAATTCATGATTCAATTAATGATTTAAGATTCATGATTCGATTCATGATTCATGATTCAATTCATGATTCATGATTCATGTTTCGATTCATGATTCAATTCATGATTCATGATTCGATTCATGATTCATGATTCAATTCATGATTCATGATTCGATTCATGATTCATGATTCAATTCATGATTCATAATTCATGATTTATGATTAGATTCATGCTTCATGATTCAATTCATGATTCGATTCATGATTCATGATTCAATTCATGATTCATGATTCATGATTCATGATTCAATTCATGATTCAAGATTTATGATTCAATTCATGATTCATGATTCATGATTCATGATTCATGATTTATTATTCAATTCATGATTCATGATTCAATTCATGATTCAAGATTTATGATTCAATTCATGATTCATGATTCATGATTTATTATTCAATTCATGATTCATGATTCAATTCATGATTCATGAGTCGATTCATGATTCATGATTCATGATTCAATTCATGATTCATGATTCGATTCATGATTCATGATTCATATCATGATTCATGATTCATGATTCATGATTCAATTCATGATTAATGATACATGATTCAATTCATGATTCATGATTTAATTCATGAATTATGATTCGATTCATGATTCATGATTCATGATTCAATTCATGATTCATGATTCAATTCATGATACATAATTCATGATTCATGGTTCAATTCATGATTCATGATTCATGATTCATGATTCAAGATTCATGATTCGATTCATGATTCTTGATTCATGATTCATGATTCGATTCATGATTCATGATTCATGATTCAATTCATGATTCATGATTCATGATTCATGATTCAATTCATGATTCATGATTCATGATTCGTGATTCAATTCATGATTCATGATTCAATCCATGATTCATGATTCATGATTCATGATTCAATTCATGATTCATGATTCATGATTCAATTCATGATTAAATTCATGATTCATAATACATGATTCAATTCATGAATTATGATTCGATTCATGATTCATGATTCATGATTCAATTTATGATTCATGATTCAATTTATGATTCATAATTCATGATTCATGATTCAATTCATGATTCATGATTCAATTCATGATTCATAATTCATGATTCATGATTCAATTCATGATTCATGATTCTTGATTCATGATTCGATTCATGATTCTTGATTCATGATTCATGATTCGATACATGATTCATGATTCATGATTCAATTCATGATTCATGATTCATGATTCAATTCATGATTCATGATTCAATTCAGGATTCAATTCATGATTCATGATTCAATTCATGATTCATGATTCATGATTCAATTCATGATTCATGATTTGATTTATGATTCATGATTCATGTTTCAATTCATGATTCATGATTTATAATTCATGATTCAATTCATGATTCATGATTCGATTTCTGATTCATGATTCATGATTCATGATTAAATTCATGATTCATGATTCATGATTCAATTCATGATTCATGATTCGATTCATGATTTTTGATTCATGATTCATGATTCGATTCATGATTCATGATTCACTTCATGATTCATGATTCACTTCATGATTCATGATTCACTTCATGATTCATGATTCATGATTCATGATTCAATTCATAATTCATGATTCATGATTCATGATTCAATTCATGATTCATGATTCATGATTCAATTCATGATTCATGATTCATGATTCGATTCATGATTCATGATTCATGATTCAATTCATGATTCATGATTCAATTCATGATTCATGATTCAATTCATGATTCATGATTCGATTCATGATTCATGATTCAATTCATGATTCATGATTCATGATTCAATTCATGATTCATGATTCATGATTCAATTCATGATTCAATTCATGATTCATGATTCATGATTTATGATTCAATTCATGATTCAATTCATGATTCATGATTCAATTCATGATTCATGATTCATGATTCAATTCATGATTCATGATTCATGATTCAATTCATGATTCGTGATTCATGATTCAATTCATGATTCAATTTATAATTCATGATTCATGATTCATGATTTAATTCATGATTCAATTCATGATTCATGATTCAATTCATGATTCAATTCATGATTCATGATTCATGATTCAATTCATGATTCATGATTCATGATTTAATTCATGATTCAATTCATGATTCATGATTCAATTCATGATTCAATTCATGATTCATGATTCATGATTCATGATTCAATTCATGATTCATGATTCAATTCATGATTCATGATTCAATTCATGATTCATGATTCGATTCATGATTCATGATTCATGATTCAATTCATGATTTATGATTCATGATTCATGATTCATGATTCAATTCATGATTTATGATTCAATTCATGATTCATAATTCATGATTCATGATTCAATTCATGATTCATGATTCAATTCATGATTTATGATTCAATTCATGATTCATAATTCATGATTCATGATTCAATTCATGATTCATGATTCAATTCATGATTCGAATCCTGATTCAATTCATGATTCATGATTCATGATTCAATTCATGATTCATGATTCATGATTCATGATTCAATTCATGATTCATGATTCATGATTCAATTCATGATTCATGATTCAATTCATGATTCATGATTCAATTCATGATTCATGATTCGATTCATGATTCTTGATTCATGATTCATGATTCGATTCATGATTCATGATTCATGATTCAATTCATGATTCATGATTCATGATTCATGATTCATGATTCAATTCATGATTCATGATTCATGATTCATGATTCGATTCATGATTCTTGAATCATGATTCATGATTCGATTCATGATTCATGATTTAATTCATGATTCATGATTCAATTCATGATTCAAGATTCATGATTCGATTCATGATTCATGATTCAATTCATGATTCATGATTCAATTCATGATTCATGATTCGATTCGTGATTCAATTCATGATTCATGATTCGATTCATGATTCATGATTCAATTCATGATTAATGATTCATGATTCAATTCATGATTCATGATTCATGATTCAATTCATGATTCAATTCATGATTCATGATTCATGATTCAATTTATGATTCAGGATTCATGATTCATGATTCATGATTCAATTCATGATTCATGATTCATGATTCAATTCATGATTCATGATTCAATTCATGATTCATGATTTATGATTAAATTCATGATTCAATTAATGATTCATGATTCATGATTCAATTCATGATTCATGATTCAATTCATGATTCATGATTCATGATTCAATTCATGATTCATGATTCAATTCATGATTCATGATTCATGATTCATGATTCAATTCATGATTCATGATTCATGAATTATGATTCAATTCATGATTCATGATTCAATTCATGATTCAATTCATGATTCAATTCATGATTCATGATTCATGATTTAATTTATAATTCATGATTCAATTAATGATTTAAGATTCATGATTCGATTCATGATTCATGATTCAATTCATGATTCATGATTCATGTTTCGATTCATGATTCAATTCATGATTCATGATTCGATTCATGATTCATGATTCAATTCATGATTCATAATTCATGATTTATGATTCGATTCATGCTTCATGATTCAATTCATGATTCGATTCATGATTCATGATTCAATTCATGATTCATGATTCATGATTCATGATTCAATTCATGATTCAAGATTTATGATTCAATGCATGATTCATGATTCATGATTCATGATTCATGATTTATTATTCAATTCATGATTCATGATTCAATTCATGATTCAAGATTTATGATTCAATTCATGATTCATGATTCATGATTTATTATTCAATTCATGATTCATGATTCAATTCATGATTCATGAGTCGATTCATGATTCATGATTCATGATTCAATTCATGATTCATGATTTGATTCATGATTCATGATTCATATCATGATTCATGATTCATGATTCATGATTCAATTCATGATTCATGATACATGATTCAATTCATGATTCATGATTTAATTCATGAATTATGATTCGATTCATGATTCATGATTCATGATTCAATTCATGATTCATGATTCAATTCATGATACATAATTCATGATTCATGGTTCAATTCATGATTCATGATTCATGATTCATAATTCATGATTCATGATTGAATTCATGATTCATGATTCAAGATTCATGATTCGATTCATGATTCTTGATTCATGATTCATGATTCGATTCATGATTCATGATTCATGATTCAATTCATGATTCATGATTCATGATTCATGATTCAATTCATGATTCATGATTCATGATTCATGATTCGATTCATGATTCGATTCATGATTCATGATTTAATTCATGATTCATGATTCAATTCATGATTCAAGATTCATGATTCGATTAATGATTCATGATTCAATTCATGATTCATGATTCAATTCATGATTCATGATTCAATTCATGATTCATGAATTCGATTCGTGATTCAATTCATGATTCATGATTCGATTCATGATTCATGATTCAATTCATGATTAATGATTCATGATTCAATTCATGATTCATGATTCATGATTCAATTCATGATTCAATTCATGATTCATGATTCAATTTATGATTCAGGATTCATGATTCATGATTCATGATTCAATTTCATGATTCATGATTCATGATTCAATTCATGATTCATGATTCAATTCATGATTCATGATTCATGATTTATGATTAAATTCATGATTCAATTAATGATTCATGATTCATGATTCAATTCATGATTCAGATTCAATTCATGATTCATGAATCATGATTCAATTCATGATTCATGATTCAATTCATGATTCATGATTCATGATTCATGATTCAATTCATGATTCATGGATTCATGAATTATGATTCAATTCATGATTCATGATTCATGATTCAATTCATGATTCAATTCATGATTTCATAATTCATGATTTATGATTCGATTCATGCTTCATGATTCAATTCATGATTCGATTCATGATTCATGATTCAATTCATGATTCATGATTCATGATTCATGATTCAATTCATGATTCAAGATTTATGATTCAATTCATGATTCATGATTCATGATTCATGATTCATGATTTATTATTCAATTCATGATTCATGATTCAATTCATGATTCAAGATTTATGATTCAATTCATGATCATGATTCATGATTCATGATTTATTATTCAATTCATGATTCATGATTCAATTCATGATTCATGAGTCGATTCATGATTCATGATTCATGATTCAATTCATGATTCATGATTCGATTCATGATTCATGATTCATGATTCATATCATGATTCATGATTCATGATTCATGATTCAATTCATGATTCATGATACATGATTCAATTCATGATTCATGATTTAATTCATGAATTATGATTCGATTCATGATTCATGATTCATGATTCAATTCATGATTCATGAATCAATTCATGATACATAATTCATGATTCATGGTTCAATTCATGATTCATGATTCAATTCATGATTCATAATTCATGATTCATGATTGAATTCATGATTCATGATTCAAGATTCATGATTCGATTCATGATTCTTGATTCATGATTCATGATTCGATTCATGATTCATGATTCATGATTCAATTCATGATTCATGATTCATGATTCATGATTCAATTCATGATTCATGATTCATTAATTCATGATTCAATGATTCAATTCATAATTCATGATTCATGATTCATGATTCGATTCATGATTCTTGACTCATGATTCATGATTCATGATTCAATTCATGATTCATGATTCATTGTTCAATTTATGATTCATGATTCATGATTCATGATTTAATTCATGATTCAATTTATGATTCTGGATTTAATTCATGATTCATGATTCATGATTCATGATTCAATTCATGATTCATGATTCGATTAATGATTCATGATTCATGATTCATGATTCATGATTCATTTCATGATTCATGATTCGATTCAAGATTGTTGATTCATGATTCGATTCATAAATCATGATTCATGATTCAATTCATGATTCATGATTCATGATTCATGATTCAATTCATGATTCATGATTCATGATTCATGATTCGATTCATGATTCTTGATTCATGATTCATAATTCGATACATGATTCATGATTCATGATTCAATTCATGATTCATGATTCATGATTCATGATTCAATTCATGATTCATGACTCATGATTCATGATTCGATTCATGGATTCTTGACTCATGATTCATGATTCGATTCATGATTCATGATTTAATTCATGATTCATGATTCAATTCATGATTGAAGATTCATGATTCGATTCATGATTCATGATTCAAATCATGATTCATGATTCAATTCATGATTCATGATTCAATTCATGATTCATATTTCATGATTCAATTCATGATTCATGATTCATGATTCATGATTCAATTCATGATTCAATTCATGACTCATGAATCATGATTCAATTTATGATTCATGATTCATGATTGATGAATTCAATTCATGATTCATGATTCATGATTGATGAAATTCAATTCATGATTCATGATTCATGATTTATGATTCAATTCATGATTCAATTCATGATTCATGATTCAATCATGATTCATGATTCATGATTCAATTCATGATTCATGATTCATGATTCAATTCATGATTCATGATTCATGATGCAATTCATGATTCAATTTATGATTCATGATTCATGATTTAATTCATGATTCAATTCATGATTCATGATTTATGATTCAATTCATGATTCATGATTCAATTCATGATTCATGATTCAATTCATGATTCATGATTCGATTCATGATTCAATTCATGATTCATGATTCATGATTCATGATTCAATTCATGATTTATGATTCAATTCATGATTCATAATTCATGATTCATGATTCAATTCATGATTCATGATTCAATTCATGATTCGAATCCTGATTCAATTCATGATTCATGATTCATGATTCAATTCATGATTCATGATTCATGATTCATGATTCAATTCATGATTCATGATTCATGATTCAATTCATGATTCATGATTCAATTCATGATTCAATTCATGATTCATGATTCGATTCATGATTCTTGATTCATGATTTATGATTCAATTCATGATTCATGATTCATGATTCAATTCATAGTTCATAATTCATGATTCATGACTCAATTCATGTTTCATGATTCATTATTCGATTCATGATTCATGATTCAATTCATGATTCATGATTCAATTCATGATTCATGATTCATGATTCAATTTATTATTCATGATTCATGATTCAATTCATGATTCATGATTCATGATTCAATTCATGATTCATGATTCATGATTCAATTCATGATTCACTTCATGATTCATGATTCAATTTATTATTCATGATTCGTGATTTAATTCATGATTCAATTCATGATTCATGATTCAATTCAGGATTCAATTCATGATTCATGATTCATGATTCAATTCATGATTCAATTCATGATTCATGATTTAATTCATGATTCATGATTCATGATTCAATTCATGATTCATGATTCGATTCATGATTCATGATTCAATTCAGAATTCAATTCATGATTCATGATTCATGATTCAATTCATGATTCATGATTCATGATTCATGATTCAATTCAGGATTCAATTCATGATTCATGATTCATGATTCAATTCATGATTCATGATTCATGATTCATGATTCAATTCATGATTCATGATTTGATTTATTATTCATCATTCATGATTCAATTCATGATTCATGATTCATGATTCATGATTCAATTCATGATTCATGATTCGATTTCTGATTCATGATTCATGATTCATGATTAAATTCATGATTCATGATTCATGATTCAATTCATGATTTTTGATTCATGATTCATGATTTTTGATTCATGATTCATGATTCGATTCATGATTCATGATTCATGATTCACTTCATGATTCATGATTCACTTCATGATTCATGATTCACTTCATGATTCATGATTCATGATTCATGATTCAATTCATAATTCATGATTCATGATTCATGATTCAATTCATGATTCATGATTCATGATTCAATTCATGATTCATGATTCATGATTCGATTCATGATTCATGATTCAATTCATGATTCATGATTCAATTCATGATTCATGATTCAATTCATGATTCATGATTCGATTCATGATTCATGATTCAATTCATGATTCATGATTCATGATTCAATTCATGATTCATGATTCATGATTCAATTCATGATTCAATTCATGACTCATGAATCATGATTCAATTTATGATTCATGATTCATGATTCATGATTGATGAATTCAATTCATGATTCATGATTCATGATTTATGATTCAATTCATGATTCAATTCATGACTCATGAATCATGATTCAATTTATGATTCATGATTCATGATTCATGATTGATGAATTCAATTCATGATTCATGATTCATGATTTATGATTCAATTCATGATTCAATTCATGATTCATGATTCAATTCATGATTCATGATTCATGATTCAATTCATGATTCATGATTCATGATTCAATTCATGATTCATGATTCATGATTCAATTCATGATTCAATTTATAATTCATGATTCATGATTTAATTCATGATTCAATTCATGATTCATGATTCAATTCATGATTCAATTCATGATTCATGATTCAATTCATGATTCATGATTCAATTCATGATTCATGATTCAATTCATGATTCATGATTCAATTCATGATTCATGATTTGATTCATGATTCATGATTCATGATTCAATTCATGATTTATGATTCATGATTCATGATTCATGATTCATGATTCAATTCATGATTTATGATTCAATTCATGATTCATAATTCATGATTCATGATTCAATTCATGATTCATGATTCAATTCATGATTTATGATTCAATTCATGATTCATAATTCTTGATTCATGATTCAATTCATGATTCATGATTCAATTCATGATTCGAATCCTGATTCAATTCATGATTCATAATTCATGATTCAATTCATGATTCATGATTCATGATTCATGATTCAATTCATGATTCATGATTCAATTCATGATTCATGATTCAATTCATGATTCATGATTCAATTCATGATTCATGAATCGATTCATGATTCTTGATTCATGATTCATGATTCGATTCATGATTCATGATTCATGATTCAATTCATGATTCATGATTCATGATTCAATTCATGATTCATGATTCATGATTCATGATTCGATTCATGATTCTTGAATCATGATTCATGATTCGATTCATGATTCATGATTTAATTCATGATTCATGATTCAATTCATGATTCAAGATTCATGATTCGATTCATGATTCATGATTCAATTCATGATTCATGATTCAATTCATGATTCATGATTCAATTCATGATTCATGATTCATGATTCGATTCGTGATTCAATTCATGATTCATGATTCGATTCATGATTCAATTCATGATTCATGATTCATGATTCAATTCATGATTCAATTCATGATTCAGGATTCATGATTCATGATTCATGATTCAATTCATGATTCATGATTCATGATTCAATTCATGATTCATGATTCAATTCATGATTCATGATTCATGATTTATGATTAAATTCATGATTCAATTAATGATTCATGATTCATGATTCAATTCATGATTCATGATTCAATTCATGATTCATGATTTATGATTCAATTCATGATTCATGATTCATGATTCATGATTCATGATTCAATTCATGATTCATAATTCATGATTTATGATTCGATTCATGCTTCATGATTCAATTCATGATTCGATTCATGATTCATGATTCAATTCATGATTCAAGATTTATGATTCAATTCATGATTCATGATTCATGATTCATGATTCATGATTTATTATTCAATTCATGATTCATGATTCAATTCATGATTCAAGATTTATGATTCAATTCATGATTTCATGATTCATGATTCATGATTCATGATTTATTATTCAATTCATGATTCATGATTCAATTCATGATTCATGAGTCGATTCATGATTCATGATTCATGATTCAATTCATGATTCATGATTCGATTCATGATTCATGATTCATGATTCATATCATGATTCATGATTCATGATTCATGATTCAATTCATGATTCATGATACATGATTCAATTCATGATTCATGATTTAATTCATGAATTATGATTCAATTCATGATACATAATTCATGATTCATGGTTCAATTCATGATTCATGATTCAATTCATGATTCATAATTCATGCTTCATGATTCAATTCATGATTCGATTCATGATTCATGATTCAATTCATGATTCAAGATTTATGATTCAATTCATGATTCATGATTCATGATTCATGATTTATTATTCAATTCATGATTCATGATTCAATTCATGATTCAAGATTTATGATTCAATTCATGATTCATGATTCATGATTCATGATTTATTATTCAATTCATGATTCATGATTCAATTCATGATTCATGAGTCGATTCATGATTCATGATTCATGATTCAATTCATGATTCATGATTCGATTCATGATTCATGATTCATGATTCATATCATGATTCATGATTCATGATTCATGATTCAATTCATGATTCATGATACATGATTCAATTCATGATTCATGATTTTAATTCATGAATTATGATTCGATTCATGATTCATGATTCATGATTGAATTCATGATTCATGATTCAATTCATGATACATAATTCATGATTCATGGTTCAATTCATGATTCATGATTCAAGATTCATGATTCGATTCATGATTCATGATTCATGATTCATGATTCGATTCATGATTCATGATTCATGATTCAATTCATGATTCATGATTCATGATTCATGATTCAATTCATGATTCATGATTCATAATTCATGATTCATGATTCAATTCATAATTCATGATTCATGATTCATGATTCGATTCATGATTCTTGACTCATGATTCATGATTCATGATTCAATTCATGATTCATGATTCATTGTTCAATTTATGATTCATGATTCATGATTCATGATTCAATTCATGATTCAATTTATGATTCTGGATTTAATTCATGATTCATGATTCATGATTCATGATTCAATTCATGATTTATGATTCGATTAATGATTCATGATTCATGATTCATGATTCAATTCATGATTTATGATTCGATTAATGATTCATGATTCATGATTCATGATTCATGATTCATGATTCATGATTCATTTCATGATTCATGATTCGATTCAAGATTGTTGATTCATGATTCGATTCATAAATCATGATTAATGATTCAATTCATGATTCATGATTCATGATTCATGATTCAATTCATGATTCATGATTCATGATTCAATTCATGATTCATGATTCGATTCATGATTTTTGATTCATGATTCATGATTCGATTCATGATTCATGATTCATGATTCACTTCATGATTCATGATTCATGATTCATGATTCATGATTCATGATTCAATTCTTGATTCATGATTCATGATTCATGATTCATGATTCAATTCATGATTCAAGATTCATGATTCTCTTCATGATTCGATTCATGATTCATGATTCAATTCCATGATTGATGATTGATGATTCGATTCATGATTCAATTCATGATTCATGATTCGATTCATGATTCATGATTCAATTCATGATTCATGATTCAATTCATGATTCATGATTCAATTCATGATTCAATTCATGATTCAATTCATGATTCATGATTCAATTCATGATTCAATTCATGATTCATGATTCAATTCATGAGTCATGATTCATGGTTCAATTTATGATTCATGATTCATGATTCAATTCATGATTCAATTTATGATTCTGGATTTAATTCATGATTCATGATTCATGATTCATTATTCACTTCATGATTCATGATTCATGATTCGATTAATGATTCATGATTCATGATTCATGATTCATGATTCATTTCATGATTCATGATTCGATTCAAGATTGTTGATTCATGATTCGATTCATAAATCATGATTCATGATTCAATTCATGATTCATGATTCATGATTCATGATTCAATTCATGATTCATGATTCATGATTCAATTCATGATTCATGATTCGATTCATGATTTTTGATCATGATTCATGATTCGATTTATGATTCATGATTCATGATTCACTTCATAATTCATGATTCATGATTCATGATTCATGATTCATGATTCAATTCTTGATTCATGATTCATGATTCATGATTCAATTTATAATTCATGATTTATGATTCAATTCATGATTCAAGATTCATGATTCGATTCATGATTCGATTCATGATTCATGATTTAATTTATAATTCATGATTCAATTAATGATTTAAGATTCATGATTCGATTCATGATTCATGATTCAATTCATGATTCATGATTCATGTTTCGATTCATGATTCAATTCATGATTCATGATTCGATTCATGATTCATGATTCAATTCATGATTCATAATTCATGATTTATGATTCGATTCATGCTTCATGATTCAATTCATGATTCGATTCATGATTCATGATTCAATTCAGGATTCATGATTCATGATTCATGATTCAATTCATGATTCAAGATTTATGATTCAATTCATGATTCATGATTCATGATTCATGATTCATGATTTATTATTCAATTCATGATTCATGATTCAATTCATGATTCAAGATTTATGATTCAATTCATGATTCATGATTCATGATTTATTATTCAATTCATGATTCATGATTGAATTCATGATTCATGAGTCGATTCATGATTCATGATTCATGATTCAATTCATGATTCATGATTCGATTCATGATTCATGATTCATGATTCATATCATGATTCATGATTCATGATTCATGATTCAATTCATGATTCATGATACATGATTCAATTCATGATTCATGATTTAATTCATGAATTATGATTCGATTCATGATTCATGATTCATGATTCAATTCATGATTCATGATTCAATTCATGATACATAATTCATGATTCATGGTTCAATTCATGATTCATGATTCAATTCATGATTCATAATTCATGATTCATGATTGAATTCATGATTCATGATTCAAGATTCATGATTCGATTCATGATTCTTGATTCATGATTCATGATTCGATTCATGATTCATGATTCATGATTCAATTCATGATTCATGATTCATGATTCATGATTCAATTCATGATTCATGATTCATAATTCATGATTCATGATTCAATTCATAATTCATGATTCATGATTCATGATTCGATTCATGATTCTTGACTCATGATTCATGATTCATGATTCAATTCATGATTCATGATTCATTGTTCAATTTATGATTCATGATTCATGATTCATGATTCAATTCATGATTCAATTTATGATTCTGGATTTAATTCATGATTCATGATTCATGATTCATGATTCAATTCATGATTCATGATTCGATTAATGATTCATGATTTCATGATTCATGATTCATGATTCATGATTCATTTCATGATTCATGATTCGATTCAAGATTGTTGATTCATGATTCGATTCATAAATCATGATTCATGATTCAATTCATGATTCATGATTCATGATTCATGATTCAATTCATGATTCATGATTCATGATTCAATTCATGATTCAAGATTCGATTCATGATTTTTGATTCATGATTCATGATTCGATTCATGATTCATGATTCATGATTCACTTCATGATTCATGATTCATGATTCATGATTCATGATTCAATTCTTGATTCATGATTCATGATTCATGATTCATGATTCAATTTATAATTCATGATTCATGATTCAATTCATGATTCAAGATTCATGATTCGATTCATGATTCAATTCATGATTCATGATTCGATTCATGATTCATGATTCAATTCATGATTCATGATTCATGATTCATGATTCATGATTCATGATTCATGATTCAATTCATGATTCAATTCATGATTCATGATTCAATTCATGATTCAATTCATGATTCATGATTCATGATTCAATTCATGAGTCATGATTCATGGTTCAATTTATGATTCATGATTCATGATTCATGATTCAATTCATGATTCAATTTATGATTCTGGATTTAATTCATGATTCATGATTCATGATTCATGATTCAATTCATGATTCATGATTCATGATTCGATTAATGATTCAATTTATGATTCTGGATTTAATTCATGATTCATGATTCATGATTCATGATTCAATTCATGATTCATGATTCGATTAATGATTCATGATTCATGATTCATGATTCATGATTCATTTCATGATTCATGATTCGATTCAAGATTGTTGATTCATGATTCGATTCATAAATCATGATTCATGATTCAATTCATGATTCATGATTCATGATTCATGATTCAATTCATGATTCATGATTCATGATTCAATTCATGATTCATGATTCGATTCATGATTTTTGATTCATGATTCATGATTCGATTTATGATTCATGATTCATGATTCACTTCATGATTCATGATTCATGATTCATGATTCATGATTCATGATTCAATTCTTGATTCATGATTCATGATTCATGATTCATGATTCAATTTATAATTCATGATTCATGATTCAATTCATGATTCAAGATTCATGATTCGATTCATGATTCGATTCATGATTCATGATTCATGATTCAATTCATAATTCATGATTCGATTCATGATTCATGATTCAATTCAGGATTCAATTCATGATTCATGATTCAATTCATGATTCATGATTCATGATTCATGATTCAATCATGATTCATGATTTGATTTATGATTCATGATTCATGTTTCAATTCATGATTCATGATTTATAATTCATGATTCAATTCATGATTCATGATTCGATTTCTGATTCATGATTCATGATTCATGATTAAATTCATGATTCATGATTCATGATTCAATTCATGATTCATGATTCGATTCATGATTTTTGATTCATGATTCATGATTCGATTCATGATTCATGATTCATGATTCACTTCATGATTCATGATTCACTTCATGATTCATGATTCACTTCATGATCATGATTCATGATTCATGATTCAATTCATAATTCATGATTCATGATTCATGATTCAATTCATGATTCATGATTCATGATTCAATTCATGATTCATGATTCATGATTCGATTCATGATTCATGATTCATGATTCAATTCATGATTCATGATTCAATTCATGATTCATGATTCGATTCATGATTCATGATTCAATTCATGATTCATGATTCATGATTCAATTCATGATTCATGATTCATGATTCAATTCATGATTCAATTCATGACTCATGAATCATGATTCAATTTATGATTCATGATTCATGATTCATGATTCAATTCATGATTCATGATTCATGATTTATGATTCATTTCATGATTCAAATCATGATTCATGATTCATGATTCATGATTCATGATTCAATTCATGATTCATGATTCATGATTCAATTCATGATTCATGATTCATGATTCAATTCATGATTCAATTTATAATTCATGATTCATGATTCATGATTTAATTCATGATTCAATTCATGATTCATGATTCAATTCATGATTCAATTCATGATTCATGATTCAATTCATGATTCATGATTCAATTCATGATTCATGATTCAATTCATGATTCATGATTCGATTCATGATTCATGATTCAATTCATGATTTATGATTCATGATTCATGATTCATGATTCATGATTCAATTCATGATTTATGATTCAATTCATGATTCATAATTCATGATTCATTATTCAATTCATGATTCATGATTCAATTCATGATTCATAATTCATGATTCATGATTCAATTCATGATTCATGATTCAATTCATGATTCGAATCCTGATTCAATTCATGATTCATGATTCATGATTCAATTCATGATTCATGATTCATGATTCATGATTCAATTCATGATTCATGATTCATGATTCAATTCATGATTCATGATTCAATTCATGATTCATGATTCAATTCATGATTCATGATTCGATTCATGATTCTTGATTCATGATTCATGATTCGATTCATGATTCATGATTCATGATTCAATTCATGATTCATGATTCATGATTCATGATTCAATTCATGATTCATGATTCATGATTCATGATTCGATTCATGATTCTTGAATCATGATTCATGATTCGATTCATGATTCATGATTCATGATTCGATTCGTGATTCAATTCATGATTCATGATTCGATTCATGATTCATGATTCAATTCATGATTAATGATTCATGATTCAATTCATGATTCATGATTCATGATTCAATTCATGATTCAATTCATGATTCATGATTCATGATTCAATTATGATTCAGGATTCATGATTCATGATTCATGATTCAATTCATGATTCATGATTCATGATTCAATTCATGATTCATGATTCAATTCATGATTCATGATTTATGATTAAATTCATGATTCAATTAATGATTCATGATTCATGATTCAATTCATGATTCATGATTCAATTCATGATTCATGATTCATGATTCAATTCATGATTCATGATTCAATTCATGATTCATGATTCATGATTCATGATTCAATTCATGATTCATGATTCATGAATTATGATTCAATTCATGATTCATGATTCATGATTCAATTCATGATTCAATTCATGATTTAATTCATGATTCATGATTCATGATTTAATTTATAATTCATGATTTCAATTAATGATTTAAGATTCATGATTCGATTCATGATTCATGATTCAATTCATGATTCATGTTTCGATTCATGATTCAATTCATGATTCATGATTCGATTCATGATTCATGATTCAATTCATGATTCATAATTCATGATTTATGATTCGATTCATGCTTCATGATTCAATTCATGATTCGATTCATGATTCATGATTCAATTCATGATTCATGATTCATGATTCATGATTCAATTCATGATTCAAGATTTATGATTCAATTCATGATTCATGATTCATGATTCATGATTTATTATTCAATTCATGATTCATGATTCAATTCATGATTCAAGATTTATGATTCAATTCATGATTCATGATTCATGATTTATTATTCAATTCATGATTCATGATTCAATTCATGATTCATGAGTCGATTCATGATTCATGATTCATGATTCAATTCATGATTCATGATTCGATTCATGCTTCATGATTCAATTCATGATTCGATTCATGCTTCATGATTCAATTCATGATTCGATTCATGATTCATGGTTCAATTCATGATTCATGATTCAATTCATGATACATAATTCATGATTCATGGTTCAATTCATGATTCATGATTCAATTCATGATTCATAATTCATGATTCATGATTCAATTCATGATTCATGAGTCGATTCATGATTCATGATTCATGATTCAATTCATGATTCATGATTCGATTCATGATTCATGATTCATGATTCATATCATGATTCATGATTCATGATTCATGATTCAATTCATGATTCATGATACATGATTCAATTCATGATTCATGATTTAATTCATGAATTATGATTCGATTCATGATTCATGATTCATGATTCAATCATGATTCATGATTCAATTCATGATACATAATTCATGATTCATGATTCAATTCATGATTCATGATTCAATTCATGATACATAATTCATGATTCATGGTTCAATTCATGATTCATGATTCAATTCATGATTCATAATTCATGATTCATGATTGAATTCATGATTCATGATTCAAGATTCATGATTCGATTCATGATTCTTGATTCATGATTCATGATTCGATTCATGATTCATGATTCATGATTCAATTCATGATTCATGATTCATGATTCATGATTCAATTCATGATTCATGATTCATGATTCGATTCATGATTCGATTCATGATTCATGATTTAATTCATGATTCATGATTCAATTCATGATTCAAGATTCATGATTCGATTCATGATTCATGATTCAATTCATGATTCATGATTCAATTCATGATTCATGATTCAATTCATGATTCATGATTCATGATTCGATTCGTGATTCAATTCATGATTCATGATTCGATTCATGATTCATGATTCAATTCATGATTAATGATTCATGATTCAATTCATGATTCATGATTCATGATTCAATTCATGATTCAATTCATGATTCATGATTCAATTTATGATTCAGGATTCATGATTCATGATTCATGATTCAATTCATGATTCATGATTCATGATTCAATTCATGATTCATGATTCAATTCATGATTCATGATTCATGATTTATGATTAAATTCATGATTCAATTAATGATTCATGATTCATGATTCAATTCATGATTCATGATTCAATTCATGATTCATGATTCATGATTCAATTCATGATTCATGATTCAATCATGATTCATGATTCATGATTCATGATTCAATTCATGATTCATGATTCATGAATTATGATTCAATTCATGATTCATGATTCATGATTCAATTCATGATTCAATCATGATTCATGATTCATGATTTAATTTATAATTCATGATTCAATTAATGATTTAAGATTCATGATTCGATTCATGATTCATGATTCAATTCATGATTCATGATTCATGTTTCGATTCATGATTCAATTCATGATTCATGATTCGATTCATGATTCATGATTCAATTCATGATTCATAATTCATGATTTATGATTCGATTCATGCTTCATGATTCAATTCATGATTCGATTCATGATTCATGATTCAATTCATGATTCATGATTCATGATTCATGATTCAATTCATGATTCAAGATTTATGATTCAATTCATGATTCATGATTCATGATTCATGATTCATGATTTATTATTCAATTCATGATTCATGATTCAATTCATGATTCAAGATTTATGATTCAATTCATGATTCATGATTCATGATTCATGATTTATTATTCAATTCATGATTCATGATTCAATTCATGATTCATGAGTCGATTCATGATTCATGATTCATGATTCAATTCATGATTCATGATTCGATTCATGATTCATGATTCATGATTCATATCATGATTCATGATTCATGATTCATGATTCAATTCATGATTCATGATACATGATTCAATTCATGATTCATGATTTAATTCATGAATTATGATTCGATTCATGATTCATGATTCATGATTCAATTCATGATTCATGATTCAATTCATGATACATAATTCATGATTCATGGTTCAATTCATGATTCATGATTCAATTCATGATTCATAATTCATGATTCATGATTCGATTCATGATTCATGATTCATGATTCAATTCATGATTCATGATTCATGATTCATGATTCAATTCATGATTCATGATTCATAATTCATGATTCATGATTCAATTCATAATTCATGATCATGATTCATGATTCGATTCATGATTCTTGACTCATGATTCATGATTCATGATTCAATTCATGATTCATGATTCATTGTTCAATTTATGATTCATGATTCATGATTCAATTCATGATTCAATTTATGATTCTGGATTTAATTCATGATTCATGATTCATGATTCATGATTCAATTCATGATTCATGATTCGATTAATGATTCATGATTCATGATTCATGATTAATGATTCATGATTCATGATTCATTTCATGATTCATGATTCGATTCAAGATTGTTGATTCATGATTCGATTCATAAATCATGATTCATGATTCAATTCATGATTCATGATTCATGATTCATGATTCAATTCATGATTCATGATTCATGATTCATGATTCGATTCATGATTCTTGATTCATGATTCATAATTCGATACATGATTCATGATTCATGATTCAATTCATGATTCATGATTCATGATTCATGATTCAATTCATGATTCATGATTCATGATTCATGATTCGATTCATGATTCTTGACTCATGATTCATGATTCGATTCATGATTCATGATTTGATTCATGATTCATGATTCAATTCATGATTCAAGATTCATGATTCGATTCATGATTCATGATTCAAATCATGATTCATGATTCAATTCATGATTCATGATTCAATTCATGATTCATAATTCATGATTCAATTCATGATTCATGATTCATGATTCAATTCATGATTCAATTCATGACTCATGAATCATGATTCAATTTATGATTCATGATTCATGATTGATGAATTCAATTCATGATTCATGATTGATGAATTCAATTCATGATTCATGATTCATGATTTATGATTCAATTCATGATTCAATTCATGATTCATGATTCAATTCATGATTCATGATTCATGATTCAATTCATGATTCATGATTCATGATTCAATTCATGATTCATGATTCATGATGCAATTCATGATTCAATTTATGATTCATGATTCATGATTTAATTCATGATTCAATTCATGATTCATGATTTATGATTCAATTCATGATTCATGATTCAATTCATGATTCATGATTCAATTCATGATTCATGATTCGATTCATGATTCAATTCATGATTCATGATTCATGATTCATGATTCAATTCATGATTTATGATTCAATTCATGATTCATAATTCATGATTCATGATTCAATTCATGATTCATGATTCAATTCATGATTCGAATCCTGATTCAATTCATGATTAATGATTCATGATTCAATTCATGATTCATGATTCATGATTCATGATTCAATTCATGATTCATGATTCATGATTCAATTCATGATTCATGATTCAATTCATGATTCAATTCATGATTCATGATTCGACTCATGATTCTTGATTCATGATTTATGATTCAATTCATGATTCATGATTCATGATTCAATTCATAGTTCATAATTCATGATTCATGACTCAATTCATGATTCATGATTCATGTTTCATTTCATGATTCATGATTCATGATTCAATCATGATTCATGATTCATGATTCAATTCATGATTCACTTCATGATTCATGATTCAATTTATTATTCATGATTTGTGATTTAATTCATGATTCAATTCATGATTCATGATTCAATTCAGGATTCAATTCATGATTCATGATTCAATTCATGATTCAATTCATGATTCATGATTCAATTCATGATTCATGATTCATGATTCAATTCATGATTCATGATTCGATTCATGATTCATGATTCAATTCAGGATTCAATTCATGATTCATGATTCATGATTCAATTCATGATTCATGATTCATGATTCATGATTCAATTCAGGATTCAATTCATGATTCATGATTCATGATTCAATTCATGATTCATGATTCATGATTCAATTCATGATTCATGATTTGATTTATGATTCATGATTCATGATTCAATTCATGATTCATGATTCATGATTCATGATTCAATTCATGATTCATGATTTGATTTCTGATTCATGATTCATGATTCATGATTCAATTCATGATTTTTGATTCATGATTCATGATTTTTGATTCATGATTCATGATTCGATCATGATTCATGATTCATGATTCACTTCATGATTCATGATTCACTTCATGATTCATGATTCACTTCATGATTCATGATTCATGATTCATGATTCAATTCATAATTCATGATTCATGATTCATGATTCAATTCATGATTCATGATTCATGATTCAATTCATGATTCATGATTCATGATTCGATTCATGATTCATGATTCATGATTCAATTCATGATTCATGATTCAATTCATGATTCATGATTCAATTCATGATTCATGATTCGATTCATGATTCATGATTCAATTCATGATTCATGATTCATGATTCAATTCATGATTCATGATTCATGATTCAATTCATGATTCAATTCATGACTCATGAATCATGATTCAATTTATGATTCATGATTCATGATTCATGATTGATGAATTCAATTCATGATTCATGATTCATGATTTATGATTCAATTCATGATTCAATTCATGATTCATGATTCAATTCATGATTCATGATTCATGATTCAATTCATGATTCATGATTCATGATTCAATTCATGATTCATGATTCATGATTCAATTCATGATTCAATTTATAATTCATGATTCATGATTTAATTCATGATTCAATTCATGATTCATGATTCAATTCATGATTCAATTCATGATTCATGATTCAATTCATGATTCATGATTCAATTCATGATTCATGATTCGATTCATGATTCATGATTCATGATTCAATTCATGATTTATGATTCATGATTCATGATTCATGATTCATGATTCAATTCATGATTTATGATTCAATTCATGATTCATAATTCATGATTCATGATTCAATTCATGATTCATGATTCAATTCATGATTTATGATTCAATTCATGATTCATAATTCATGATTCATGATTCAATTCATGATTCATGATTCAATTCATGATTCGAATCCTGATTCAATTCATGATTCATGATTCATGATTCAATTCATGATTCATGATTCATGATTCATGATTCAATTCATGATTCATGATTCATGATTCAATTCATGATTCATGATTCAATTCATGATTCATGATTCAATTCATGATTCATGATTCAATTCATGATTCATGATTCATGATTCATGATTCGATTCATGATTCATGATTCATGATTCAATTCATGATTCATGATTCATGATTCAATTCATGATTCATGATTCATGATTCATGATTCGGATTCATGATTCTTGAATCATGATTCATGATTCGATTCATGATTCATGATTTAATTCATGATTCATGATTCAATTCATGATTCAAGATTCATGATTCGATTCATGATTCATGATTCAATTCATGATTCATGATTCAATTCATGATTCATGATTCAATTCATGATTCATGATTCATGATTCGATTCGTGATTCAATTCATGATTCATGATTCGATTCATGATTCATGATTCAATTAATGATTAATGATTCATGATTCAATTCATGATTCATGATTCATGATTCAATTCATGATTCAATTCATGATTCATGATTCAATTTATGATTCAGGATTCATGATTCATGATTCATGATTCAATTCATGATTCATGATTCATGATTCAATTCATGATTCATGATTCAATTCATGATTCATGATTCATGATTTATGATTAAATTCATGATTCAATTAATGATTCATGATTCATGATTCAATTCATGATTCATGATTCAATTCATGATTCATGATTCATGATTCAATTCATGATTCATGAATCAATTCATGATTCATGATTCAATTCATGATTTTTGATTCATGATTCATTTCATGATTCATGATTCGATTCAAGATTGTTGATTCATGATTCGATTCATAAATCATGATTCATGATTCATGAATTATGATTCAATTCATGATTCATGATTCATGATTCAATTCATGATTCAATTCATGATTCATGATTCATGATTTAATTTATAATTCATGATTCAATTAATGATTTAAGATTCATGATTCGATTCATGATTCATGATTCAATTCATGATTCATGATTCATGTTTCGATTCATGATTCAATTCATGATTCATGATTCGATTCATGATTCAATTTATGATTCTGGATTTAATTCATGATTCATGATTCATGATTCATGATTCAATTCATGATTTATGATTCGATTAATGATTCATGATTCATGATTCATGATTCATGATTCATGATTCATGATTCATTTCATGATTCATGATTCGATTCAAGATTGTTGATTCATGATTCGATTCATAAATCATGATTCATGATTCAATTCATGATTCATGATTCATGATTCATGATTCAATTCATGATTCATGATTCATGATTCAATTCATGATTCATGATTCGATTCATGATTTTTGATTCATGATTCATGATTCGATTCATGATTCATGATTCATGATTTACTTCATGATTCATGATTCATGATTCATGATTCATGATTCATGATTCAATTCTTGATTCATGATTCATGATTCATGATTCATGATTCAATTTATAATTCATGATTCATGATTCAATTCATGATTCAAGATTCATGATTCGATTCATGATTCGATTCATGATTCATGATTCAATTCATGATTGATGATTCATGATTCGATTCATGATTCAATTCATGATTCATGATTCATGATTCAATTTATTATTCATGATTCATGATTTAATTCATGATTCATGATTCAATTCATGATTCAATTCATGATTCAATTCATGATTCATGATTCAATTCATGATTCAATTCATGATTCATGATTCATGATTCAATTCATGAGTCATGATTCATGGTTCAATTTATGATTCATGATTCATGATTCATGATTCAATTCATGATTCAATTTATGATTCTGGATTTAATTCATGATTCATGATTCATGATTCATGATTCAATTCATGATTCATGATTCGATTAATGATTCAATTCATGATTCATGATTCATGATTCAATTCATGAGTCATGATTCATGGTTCAATTTATGATTCAGGATTCATGATTCATGATTCAATTCATGATTCAATTTATGATTCTGGATTTAATTCATGATTCATGATTCATGATTCATGATTCAATTCATGATTCATGATTCATGATTCGATTAATGATTCATGATTCATGATTCATGATTCATGATTCATTTCATGATTCATGATTCGATTCAAGATTGTTGATTCATGATTCGATTCATAAATCATGATTCATGATTCAATTCATGATTCATGATTCATGATTCATGATTCAATTCATGATTCATGATTCATGATTCAATTCATGATTCATGATTCGATTCATGATTTTTGATTCATGATTCATGATTCGATTTATGATTCATGATTCATGATTCACTTCATGATTCATGATTCATGATTCATGATTCATGATTCATGATTCAATTCTTGATTCATGATTCATGATTCATGATTCAATTTATAATTCATGATTCATGATTCAATTCATGATTCAAGATTCATGATTCGATTCATGATTCGATTCATGATTCATGATTTAATTTATAATTCATTGATTCAATTAATGATTTAAGATTCATGATTCGATTCATGATTCATGATTCAATTCATGATTCATGATTCATATTTCGATTCATGATTCAATTCATGATTCATGATTCGATTCATGATTCATGATTCAATTCATGATTCATAATTCATGATTTATGATTCGATTCATGCTTCATGATTCAATTCATGATTCGATTCATGATTCATGATTCAATTCAGGATTCATGATTCATGATTCATGATTCAATTCATGATTCAAGATTTATGATTCAATTCATGATTCATGATTCATGATTCATGATTCATGATTTATTATTCAATTCATGATTCATGATTCAATTCATGATTCAAGATTTATGATTCAATTCATGATTCATGATTCATGATTCATGATTTATTATTCAATTCATGATTCATGATTGAATTCATGATTCATGAGTCGATTCATGATTCATGATTCATGATTCAATTCATGATTCATGATTCGATTCATGATTCAATTCATGATTCATGATACATGATTCAATTCATGATTCATGATTTAATTCATGAATTATGATTCGATTCATGATTCATGATTCATGATTCAATTCATGATTCATGATTCAATTCATGATACATAATTCATGATTCATGGTTCAATTCATGATTCATGATTCAATTCATGATTCATAATTCATGATTCATGATTGAATTCATGATTCATGATTCAAGATTCATGATTCGATTCATGATTCTTGATTCATGATTCATGATTCGATTTATGATTCATGATTCAATTCATGATTCATGATTCATGATTCATGATTCAATTCATGATTCATGATTCATAATTCATGATTCATGATTCAATTCATAATTCATGATTCATGATTCATGATTCGATTCATGATTCTTGACTCATGATTCATGATTAATGATTCAATTCATGATTCATTGTTCAATTTATGATTCATGATTCATGATTCATGATTCAATTCATGATTCAATTTATGATTCTGGATTTAATTCATGATTCATGATTCATGATTCATGATTCAATTCATGATTCATGATTCGATTAATGATTCATGATTCATGATTCATGATTCATGATTCATGATTCATTTCATGATTCATGATTCGATTCAAGATTGTTGATTCATGATTCGATTCATAAATCATGATTCATGATTCAATTCATGATTCATGATTCATGATTCATGATTCAATTCATGATTCATGATTCATGATTCAATTCATGATTCATGATTCGATTCATGATTTTTGATTCATGATTCATGATTCGATTCATGATTCATGATTCATGATTCACTTCATGATTCATGATTCATGATTCATGATTCAATTCTTGATTCATGATTCATGATTCATGATTCATCATTCAATTTATAATTCATGATTCATGATTCAATTCATGATTCAAGATTCATGATTCGATTCATGATTCGATTCATGATTCATGATTCAATTCATGATTCATGATTCATGATTCGATCATGATTCAATTCATGATTCATGATTCGATTCATGATTCATGATTCAATTCATGATTCATGATTCATGATTCAATTCATGATTCATGATTCATGGTTCAATTTATGATTCATGATTCATGGTTCAATTTATGATTCATGATTCATGATTCATGATTCAATTCATGATTCAATTTATGATTCTGGATTTAATTCATGATTCATGATTCATGATTCATGATTCAATTCATGATTCATGATTCATGATTCGATTAATGATTCAATTTATGATTCTGGATTTAATTCATGATTCATGATTCATGATTCATGATTCAATTCATGATTCATGATTCATGTTTCGATTAATGATTCATGATTCATGATTCATGATTCATTTCATGATTCATAATTCGATTCAAGATTGTTGATTCATGATTCGATTCATAAATCATGATTCATGATTCAATTCATGATTCATGATTCATGATTCATGATTCAATTCATGATTCATGATTCATGATTCAATTCATGATTCATGATTCGATTCATGATTTTTGATTTATGATTCATGATTCGATTTATGATTCATGATTCATGATTCACTTCATGATTCATGATTCATGATTCATGATTCATGATTCATGATTCAATTCTTGATTCATGATTCATGATTCATGATTCATGATTCAATTTATAATTCATGATTCATGATTCAATTCATGATTCAAGATTCATGATTCGATTCATGATTCGATTCATGATTCATGATTCAATTCATGATTGATGATTCATGATTCGATTCATGATTCAATTCATGATTCATGATTCGATTCATGATTCATGATTCAATCATAATCATGAATCGAATCATGAATCATGAATCATGAATCGAATCATGAATCATCAATCATGAATTGAATCATGAATCATGAATCGAATCATGAATCGAATCATGAATCTTGAATCATGAATTGAATCATGAATCATGAATTATAAATTGAATCATGAATCATGAATCATGAATCATGAATCAAGAATTGAATCATGAATCATGAATCATGAATCATGAATCATGAATCATGAAGTGAATCATGAATCATGAATCATAAATCGAATCATGAATCATAAATCAAAAATCATGATCGAATCATGAATCATGAATTGAATCATGAATCATGAATCATGAATTGAATCATGAATCATGAATCATGAATCATGAATTGAATCATGAATCATGATTTATGAATCGAATCATGAATCAACAATCTTGAATCGAATTATGAATCAATGAAATGAATCATGAATCATGAATCATGAATCATTAATCGAAACATGAATCATGAAATCATGAATTGAATCATGAATCATGAATCATGAATCATGAATTAAATCCAGAATCATAAATTGAATCATTAATCGAATCATGAATCATGAATCATGAATTGAATCATGAATCATGAATCATGAATCATGAATTAAATCCAGAATCATAAATTGAATCATGAATTGAATCATGAATCATGAATCATGAATCATAAATTGAACCATGAATCATGAATCATAAATTGAACCATGAATCATGAATCATGAATTGAATCATGAATCATGAATCATGAATTGAATCATGAATCATGAATCGAATCATGAATCATGAATTGAATCATGAATCGAATCATGAATCATGAATCATGAATTGAATCATGAATCATGAATCGAATCATGAATCGAATCATGAATCTTGAATCATGAATTGAATCATGAATCATGAATTATAAATTGAATGATGAATCATGAATCATGAATCATGAATCAAGAATTGAATCATGAATCATGAATCATGAATCATGAAGTGAATCATGAATCATGAATCATGAATCGAATCATGAATCATGAATCAAAAATCATGAATCGAATCATGAATCATGAATTGAATCATGAATCATGAATCATGAATTGAATCATGAATCATGAATCATGAATCATGAATTGAATCATGAATCATGATTTATGAATCGAATCATGAATCAACAATCTTGAATCGAATCATGAATCATGAAATGAATCATGAATCATGAATCATGAATCATGAATCATGAATCATTAATCGAATCATGAATCATGAATTGAATCATGAATCATGAATCATGAATCATGAATTAAATCCAGAATCATAAATTGAATCATGAATTGAATCATGAATCATGAATCATGAATCATAAATTGAACAATGAATCATGAATTGAATCATTAATCATGAATCATGAGTCAAGAAATCATGAATCGAATCATGAATCATGAATCATGAATTATGAATTGAATCATGAATCATGAATTATGAATCATGAATCATGAATTGAATCATGAATCATGAATCATGAATCATGAATTGAATCATGAATCATAAATCGAATCATGAATCATGAATCAAGAATCATGAATCGAATCATGAATCTTGAATCATGAATCATGAATTCAATCATGAATCATGAATTATGAATCATGAATTGAATCATGAATCATGAATTGAACCATGAATCATGAATTATGTATCATGAATTGAATCATGAATCATGAATTGAATCATGAATCATGAATCATGAATCGAATCATAATTCATGAATTAAATCATGAATCATGAATTGAAATCATGTATCATGAATCATGAATTGAATCATGAATCGAATCATGAATCATGAATTGAATCATGAATCATGAATCATGAATCGACTCATGAATCATGAATTCAATCATGAATCATGAATTGAATAATAAATCATGAATCATGAATCATGAATCATGAATTGAATCATAAATCTTGAATCATGAATTGAATCATGAATCATGAATTGAATAATAAATCATGAATCATGAATCATGAATCATGAATCATGAATTGAATCATAAATCTTGAATCATGAATTGAATCATGAATCATGAATCATGAATCCTGAATTGAATCATGAATCATGAATCGAATCATGAATTGAATCATGAAGCATGAATCGAATCATAAATCATGAATTATGAATCATGAATTGAATCATGAATCATGAATCGAATCATGAATCATGAATTGAATCATGAATCGAAATATGAATCATGATCATCATGAATTGAAATCCATGAATCATGAATCGAATCAGAATCTTAAATCATTAATTGAATCATGAATTATAAATTAAATCATGAATCATGAATCGAATCATGAATCGAATCATGAATCTTGAATCATGAATTGAATCATGAATCATGAATTATAAATTGAATCATGAATCATGAATCATGAATCAAGAATTGAATCATGAATCATGAATCATGAATCATGAATCATGAATCATGAAGTGAATCATGAATCATGAATCATAAATCGAATCATGAATCATGAATCAAAAATCATGAATCGAATCATGAATCATGAATTGAATCATGAATCATGAATCATGAATTGAATCATGAATCATGAATCATGAATCATGAATTGAATCATGAATCATGATTTTATGAATCGAATCATGAATCAACAATCTTGAATCGATCATGAATCATGAAATGAATCATGAATCATGAATCATGAATCATGAATCATTAATCGAATCATGAATCATGAAATCATGAATTGAATCATGAATCATGAATCATGAATCATGAATTAAATCCAGAATCATAAATTGAATCATGAATTGAATCATGAATCATGAATCCTGAATCATAAATTGAACCATGAATCATGACTCATGAATTGAATCATGAATCATGAATCATGAATTGAATCATTAATCGAATCATGAAATCATGAATTGAAATCATGAATCATGAATCATGAATCATGAATTAAATCCAGAATCATAAATTGAATCATGAATTTGAATCATGAATCATGAATCATGAATCATAAATTGAACCATGAATCATGACTCATGAATTGAATCATGAATCATGAATCATGAATTGAATCATGAATTGAATCATGAATCATGAATTGAATCATGAATTGAAATCATGAATTGAATCATGAATCATGAATTAAATCATGAATCATGAATAATAAATTGAATCATGAATCATGAATCATGAATTGAATCATGAATCGAATCATGAATCATCAATCATGAATTGAATCATGAATCATGAATCGAATCATGAATCGAATCATTGAATCTTGAATCATGAATTGAATCATGAATCCTGAATTATAAATTGAATCATGAATCATGAATCATGAATCATGAATCAAGAATTGAATGAATCATGAATCATGAATCATGAATCATGAATCATGAAGTAAATCATGAATCATGAATCATGAATCGAATCATGAATACATGAATCAAAAATCATGAATCGAATCATGAATCATGAATTGAATCATGAATCATGAATCATGAATTGAATCATGAATCATGAATCATGAATCATGAATTGAATCATGAATCATGATTTATGAATCGAATCATGAATCAACAATCTTGAATCGAATCATGAATCATGAAATGAATCATGAATCATGAATCATGAATCATGAATCATGAATCATGAATCATTAATCGAATCATAAATCATGAATTGAATCATGAATCATGAATCATGAATCATGAATTAAATCCAGAATCATAATTGAATCATGAATCGAATCATGAATCATGAATTGAATCATGAATCGAAACATGAATCATGAATCATGAATTGAATCATGAATCATGAATTCGAATCATGAATCTTAAATCATTAATTGAATCATGAATTATAAATTAAATCATGAATCATGAATCATGAATTGAATCATGAATTGAATCATGAATCATGAATCATGAATTGAATCATAATTCATGAATCATGAATCATGATTTATGAATCGAATCATGAATCAACAATCTTGAATCGAATCATGAATCATGAAATGAATCATGAATCAAAAATCATGAATTGAATCATGAATCATGAATTGATTCATGAATCATGATTGAATCATGAATCATGAATCATGAATTGAATCATGAATCATGATTTGAATCATGAATCATGAATCATTAATTGAATCATGAATTTAATCATAAATCATGAATCATGAATCAATGAATTGAATCATGAATCATGAATTGAATCATGAAATCATGAATCATGAATTGAATCATGAATCATGAATCATGAATCCTGAATCATAAATTGAATCATGAATCATGAATTGAATCATGAATTGAATCATGAATCATGAATCATGAATTGAATTCATGAATCATTAATCATTATTGAATCATGAATCATGGAATCGAATCATGAATCATGAATTGAATCACGATCGAATCATGAATCATGAATCATGAATTGAATCATGAATCATGAATTGAATCATGAATCATGAATTGAATCATGAATCATGAATCGAATCATGAATCTTGAATCATGAATTGAATCATGAATCATGAATTAAATCATGAATCATGAATCGAATCATGAATCATGATTCAAGAATCATGAATCGAATCATGAATCATGAATCATGAATCATGAATTGAATCATGAATCATGAATCATGAATTGAACATGAATCATGAATCATGAATCGAATCATGAATCATGAATCATGAATCATGAAATTGAATCATGAATCATGAATTGAATCATGAATCATGAATTGAATCATGAATCATGAATTGAATCATGAATCATGAATCATGAATTGAATCATGAATCATGAATCATGAATCATGAATTGAATCATGAATCATGAATCATGAATTGAATCAGGATTCGAATCATGAATTGAATCATGAATCATGAATTGAATCATGAATCATGAATTATGAATCATGAATTGAATCATAAATCATGAATTGAATCATGAATCATGAATTGAATCATGAATCATGAATTATGAATCATGAATTGAATCATAAATCATGAATTGAATCATGAATCATGAATCATGAATCATGAATCATAATTGAATCATGAATCATGAATCATGAATCATGAATCAATCGAATCATGAATTGAATCATGAATCATGAATTGAATCATGAATCATGAATTGAATCATGAATTGAATCATGAATCATGAATTGAATCATGAATTAAATCATGAATCATGAATTATAAATTGAATCATGAATTGAATCATGAATCATGAATCATGAATTGAATCATGAATCATGAATCATGAATTGAATCATGAATCATGAATCATGAATTGAATCATGAATCATGAATTGAATCATGAATTGAATCATAAATCATGAATCATGAATCATGAATTGAATTCATCAATCATGAATCATGAATCATGAATCATAAATTGAATCATGATTCATGAGTCATGAATTGAATCATGAATTGAATCATGAATCATGAATCATGAATTGAATCATGAATCATGAATCATGAATTGAATCATGAATCATGAATCCGAATCATGAATCATGAATTGAATCATGAATCATGAATTGAATCATGAATCATGAATTGAATCATGAATCATGAATCATGAATCGAATCATGAATCATGAATCATGAATTGAATCATGAATCATGAATCATGAATTGAATCATGAATCATGAATCATGAATTATGAATTGAATCATGAATCATGAATCATGAATCATGAAGTGAATCATGAATCATGAAGTGAATCATGAATCATGAAGTGAATCAATGAATCATGAATCATGAATCGAATCATGAATCATGAATCAAAAATCATGAATCATGAATCAAAAATCATGAATTGAATCATGAAATCATGAATCATGAATCAGAAATCAAATCATGAATCATGAATTGAATCATGAATCATGAATCATGAATCATGAATTGAATCATGAATCATGAATCATAAATCAAATCATGAATCATGAATTGAATCATGAATCATGAATCATGAATTGAATCATGAATCATGAATCATGAATTGAATCCTGAATTGAATCATGAATCATGAATCATGAATCATGAATTGAATCATGAATCATGAATCATGAATTGAATCCTGAATTGAATCATGAATCATGAATCGAATCATGAATCATGAATTGATCATGAATCATGAATCATGAATTGAATCATGAATCATGATTGAATCATGAATTGAATCATGAATCATGAATTGAATCCTGAATTGAATCATGAATCATGAATTGAATCATGAATTAAATCACAAATCATGAATAATAAATTGAATCATGAATCATGAAGTGAATCATGAATTGAATCATGAATCATGAATCATGAATTGAATCATGAATCATGAATCATGAAATGAAACATGAATCATGAATCATGAATTGAGTCATGAATCATGAATTATGAACTATGAATTGAATCATGAATCATGAATCATGAATTGAATCATAAATCATGAATCAAGAATCATGAGTCGAATCATGAATCATGAATTGAATCATGAATTGAATCATGAATCATGAATTGAATCATGAATCATGAATCATGAATTGAATCATGAATCATGAATCATGAATCATGAATTGAATCATGAATCATTAATCATGAATTGAATCAGGATTCGAATCATGAATTGAATCATGAATCATGAATTGAATCATGAATCATGAATTATGAATCATGAATTGAATCATAAATCATGAATTGAATCATGAATCATGAATCATGAATCATGAATTGAATCATGAATCGAATCATGAATCATGAATTGAATCATGAATCATGAATTGAATCATGAATCATGAATTGAATCATAAATCATGAATCATGAATTGAATCATGAATTAAATCATGAATCATGAATCATAAATTGAATCATGAATTGCATCATGAATCATGAATCATGAATTGAATCATGAATCATGAATCATGAATTGAATCATGAATCATGAATCATGAATTGAATCATGAATCATGAATTGAATCATGAATTGAATCATAAATCATGAATCATGAATCATGAATTGAATTCATCAATCATGAATCATGAATTGAATTCATCAATCATGAATCATGAATCATAAATTGAATCATGATTCATGAGTCATGAATTGAATCATGAATTGAATCATGAATCATGAATCATGAATTGAATCATGAATTATGAATCATGAATTGAATCATGAATCATGAATTGAATCATGAATCATGATTTGAATCATGAATCATGAATCGAATCATGAATCTTGAATCATGAATTGAATCATGAATCATGAATCAAATCATGAATCATGAATCGAATCATGAATCATGAGTCAAGAATCATGAATCGAATCATGAATCATGAATCATGAATCATGAATTGAATCATGAATCATGAATCATGAATCATGATTGAATCATGAATCATGAATCATGTATCGAATTATGAATCATGAATCAAGAATCATGAATCGAATCATGAATCATGAATCATGAATCATGAATTGAATCATGAATCATGAATCATGAATCATGAATTGAATCATGAATCATGATTTATGAATCGAATCATGAATCAACAATCTTGAATCGAATCATGAATCATGAAATGAATCATGAATCATGAATCATTAATCATGAATCATGAATCATGAATCATTAATCGAATCATGAATCATGAATTGAATCATGAATCATGAATCATGAATCATGAATTAAATCCAGAATCATAAATTGAATCATGAATTGAATCATGAATCATGAATCATAAATTGAACAATGAATCATGAATCATGAATTGAATCATGGAATCATGAATCATGAGTCAAGAATCATGAATCGAATCATGAATCATGAATCATGAATTATGAATTGAATCATGAATCATGAATTATGAATCATGAATCATGAATTGAATCATGAATCATGAATCATGAATCATGATTGAATCATGAATCATGAATCATGAATCGAATCATGAATCATGAATTATGAATCATGAATTGAATCATGAATCATGAATTGAACCATGAATCCATGAATTATGTATCATGAATTGAATCATGAATCATGAATTGAATCATGAATCATGAATCATGAATCGAAATCATAATTCATGAATTAAATCATGAATCATGAATTGAATCATGTATCATGAATCATGAATTGAATCATGAATCATGAATCATGAATCATGATATGAATCATGAATCATGAATCATGAATCGAATCATGAATCATGAATTGAATCATGAATCATGAATCATGAATCGACTCATGAATCATGAATTGAATCATGAATCATGAATTGAATAATAAATCATGAATCATGAATCATGAATCATGAATTGAATCATAAATCTTGAATCATGAATTGAATCATGAATCATGAATTGAATAATAAATCATGAATCATGAATCATGAATCATGAATCATGAATTGAATCATAAATCTTGAATCATGAATTGAATCATGAATCATGAATCATGAATCATGAATTGAATCATGAATCATGAATCGAATCATGAATTGAATCATGAAGCATGAATCGAATCATAAATCATGAATTATGAATCATGAATTGAATCATGAATCATGAATCGAATCATGAATCATGAATTGAATCATGAATCGAAACATGAATCATGAATCATGAATTGAATCATGAATCATGAATCGAATCATGAATCTTAAATCATTAATTGAATCATGAATTATAAATTAAATCATGAATCATGAATCATGAATTGAATCATGAATTGAATCATGAATCATGAATCATGAATTGAATCATAATTCATGAATCATGAATCATGAATTGAATCATGAATCATGAATCATGAATCATGAATTGAATCATGAATCATGAATTGAATCATGAATCATGAATCATGAATTGAATCATGAATCATGAATTGAATCATGAATCATGAATCATTAATTGAATCATGAATTTAATCATAAATCATGAATCATGAATCATGAATTGAATCATGAATCATGAATTGAATCATGAATCATGAATCATGAATTGAATCATGAATCATGAATCATGAATCCTGAATCATAAATTGAATCATGAATCATGAATTGAATCATGAATTGAATCATGAATCATGAATCATGAATTGAATCATGAATCATTAATCATGAATTGAATCATGAATCATGAATCGAATCATGAATCATGAATTGAATCACGAATCGAATCATGAATCATGAATCATGAATTGAATCATGAATCATGAATTGAATCATGAATCAAGAATTGAATCATGAATCATGAATCGAATCATGAATCTTGAATCATGAATTGAATCATGAATCATGAATTAAATCATGAATCATGAATCGAATCAATGAAATCGAATCATGAATCATGAATCATGAATTGAATCATGAATCATGAATCATGAATCATGAATTGAATCATGAATCATGAATCATGAATCGAATCATGAATCATGAATCAAGAATCATGAATCGAATCATGAATCTTGAATCATGAATCATGAATTCAATCATGAATCATGAATTATGAATCATGAATTGAATCATGAATCATGAATTGAACCATGAATCATGAATTATGTATCATGAATTGAATCATGAATCATGAATTGAATCATGAATCATGAATTATGTATCATGAATTGAATCATGAATCATGAATTGAATCATGAATCATGAATCATGAATCGAATCATAATTCATGAATTAAATCATGAATCATGAATTGAATCATGTATCATGAATCAGAATTGAATCATGAATCATGAATCATGAATCATGATATGAATCATGAATCATGAATCATGAATCGAATCATGAATCATGAATTGAATCATGAATCATGAATCATGAATCGACTCATGAATCATGAATTGAATCATGAATCATGAATTATGAATCATGAATTGAATCATGAATCATGAATTGAACCATGAATCATGAATTATGTATCATGAATTGAATCATGAATCATGAATTGAACCATGAATCATGAATCGAATCATGAATTGAATCATGAAGCATGAATCGAATCATGAATTGAATCATGAAGCATGAATCGAATCATGAATCATGAATTGAATCATGAATCATGAATCATGAATCGACTCATGAATCATGAATTGAATCATGAATCATGAATTGAATAATAAATCATGAATCATGAATCATGAATTGAATCATAAATCTTGAATCATGAATTGAATCATGAATCATGAATTGAATAATAAATCATGAATCATGAATCATGAATCATGAATTGAATCATAAATCTTGAATCATGAATTGAATCATGAATCATGAATCATGAATCATGAATTGAATCATGAATCATGAATCGAATCATGAATTGAATCATGAAGCCATGAATCGAATCATAAATCAATGAATTATGAATCATGAATTGATCATGAATCATGAATCGAATCATGAATCATGAATTGAATCATGAATCGAAACATGAATCATGAATTGAATCATGAATCATGAATCGAATCATGAATCTTAAATCATTAATTGAATCATGAATTATAAATTAAATCATGAATCATGAATCATGAATTAAATCATGAATTGAATCATGAATTGAATCATGAATCATGAATCATGAATTGAATCATAATTCATGAATCATGAATCATGAATTGAATCATGAATCATGAATCATGAATCATGAATTGAATCATGAATCATGAATTGAATCATGAATCATGAATCATGAATTGAATCATGAATCATGAATTGAATCATGAATCATGAATCATTAATTGAATCATGAATTTAATCATAAATCATGAATCATGAATTGAATCATGAATCATGAATTGAATCATGAATCATGAATCATGAATTGAATCATGAATCATGAATCATGAATCCTGAATCATAATTGAATCATGAATCATGAATCATGAATTGAATCATGAATTGAATCATGAATCATGAATCATGAATTGAATCATGAATCATTAATCATGAATTGAATCATGAATCATGAATCGAATCATGAATCATGAATTGAATCACGAATCGAATCATGAATCATGAATCATGAATCGAATCATGAATCATGATTCAAGAATCATGAATCGAATCATGAATCATGAATCATGAATCATGAATTGAATCATGAATCATGAATCATGAATCATGAATTGAATCATGAATCATGAATCATGAATCGAATCATGAATCATGAATCAAGAATCATGAATCGAATCATGAATCATGAATTGAATCATGAATCATGAATTGAATCATGAATCATGAATTGAATCATGAATCATGAATCATGAATTGAATCATGAATCATGAATCAATGAATCATGAATTGAATCATGAATCATGAATCATGAATTGAATCAGGATTCGAATCATGAATTGAATCATGAATCATGAATTGAATCATGAATCATGAATTATGAATCATGAATTGAATCATGAATCATGAATTGAATAATGAATCATGATTATGAATCATGAATTGAATCATAAATCATGAATTGAATCATGAATCATGAATCATGAATCATGAATCATAAATCATGAATTGAATCATGAATCATGAATCGAATCATGAATCATGAATTGAATCATGAATCATGAATTGAATCATGAATCATGAATTGAATCATGAATCATGAATTGAATCATGAATTGAATCATGAATCATGAATTGAATCATGAATTAAATCATGAATCATGAATCATGAATTATAAATTGAATCATGAATTGAATCATGAATCATGAATCATGAATTGAATCATGAATCATGAATCATGAATTGAATCATGAATCATGAATCATGAATCATGAATCATGATTTGAATCATGAAATGAATCATAAATCATGAATCATGAATCATGAATTGAATCATGAATCATGAATCATGGAATCATAAATTGAATCATGATTCATGAGTCATGAATTGAATCATGAATTGAATCATGAATCATGAATCATGAATTGAATCATGAATCATGAATCATGAATTGAATCATGAATCATGAATCGAATCATGAATCATGAATTGAATCATGAATCATGAATTGAATCATGAATCATGAATCATGAATCGAATCAATGAATCATGAATCATGAATTGAATCATGAATCATGAATCATGAATTGAATCATGAATCATGAATCATGAATTATGAATTGAATCATGAATCATGAATCATGATCATGAAGGAATCATGAATCATGAGTGAATCATGAATCATGAAGTGAATCATGAATCATGAATCATGAATCGAATCATGAATCATGAATCAAAAATCATGAATCGAATCATGAATCATGAATTGAATCATGAATCATGAATCATGAATTTAATCATGAATCATGAATCATGAATCAGAAATCGAATCATGAATCATGAATTGAATCATGAATTATAAATCATGAATCATGAATTGAAACATGAATCATGAATCATAAATCAAATCATGAATCATGAATTGAATCATGAATCATGAATCATGAATCATGAATGAATCATGAATCATGAATTGAATCCTGAATTGAATCATGAATCATGAATCGAATCATGAATTATGAATTGAATCATGAATCATGAATCATGAATCGAATCATGAATCGAATCATGAATCTTGAATCATGAATTGAATCATGAATCATGAATTATAAATTGAATCATGAATCATGAATCATGAATCATGAATCAAGAATTGAATCATGAATCATGAATCATGAATCATGAATCATGAATCATGAAGTGAATCATGAATCATGAATCATAAATCGAATCATGAATCATGAATCAAAAATCATGAATCGAATCATGAATCATGAATTGAAATCATGAATCATGAAATCATGATTGAACATGAATCATGAATCATGAATCATGAATTGAATCATGAATCATGATTTATGAATCGAATCATGAATCAACAATCTTGAATCGAATCATGAATCATGAAATGAATCATGAATCATGAATCATGAATCATGAATCATTAATCGAATCATGAATCATGAATTGAATCATGAATCATGAATCATGAATCATGAATTAAATCCAGAATCATAAATTGAATCATTAATCGAATCATGAATCATGAATCATGAATTGAATCATGAATCATGAATCATGAATCATGAATTAAATCCAGAATCATAAATTGAATCATGAATTGAATCATGAATCATGAATCATGAATCATAAATTGAACCATGAATCATGACTCATGAATGAATCATGAATCATGATCATGAATTGAATCATGAATTGAATCATGAATCATGAATTGAATCATGAATTGAATCATGAATCATGAATCATGAATCATGAATCATGAATCATGAATCATGAATTGAATCATGAATCATGAATCGAATCATGAATCATGAATTGAATCATGAATCGAATCATGAATCTTGAATCATGAATTGAATCATGAATCATGAATTATAAATTGAATCATGAATCATGAATCATGAATCATGAATCAAGAATTGAATCATGAATCATGAATCATGAATCATGAATCATGAAGTGAATCATGAATCATGAATCATGAATCGAATCATGAATCATGAATCAAAAATCATGAATCGAATCTTGAATCATGAATTGAATCATGAATCATGAATCATGAATTGAATCATGAATCATGAATCATGAATCATGAATTGAATCATGAATCATGATTTATGAATCGAATCATGAATCAACAATCTTGAATCGAATCATGAATCATGAAATGAATCATGAATCATGAATCATGAATCATGAATCATGAATCATTAATCGAATCATGAATCATGAATTGAATCATGAATCATGAATCATGAATCATGAATTAAATCCAGAATCATAAATTGAATCATGAATTGAATCATGAATCATGAATCATGAATCATAAATTGAACAATGAATCATGAATCATGAATTGAATCATGAATCATGAATCATGAGTCAAGAATCATGAATCGAATCATGAATCATGAATCATGAATTATGAATTGAATCATGAATCAGAATTATGAATCATGAATCATGAATTGAATCATGAATCATGAATCATGAATCATGAATTGAATCATGAATCATGAATCATGAATCGAATCATGAATCATGAATCAAGAATCATGAATCGAATCATGAATCTTGAATCATGAATCATGAATTCAATCATGAATCATGAATTATGAATCATGAATTGAATCATGAATCATGAATTGAACCATGAATCATGAATTATGTATCATGAATTGAATCATGAATCATGATTGAATCATGAATCATGAATCATGAATCGAATCATAATTCATGAATTAAATCATGAATCATGAATTGAATCATGTATCATGAATCATGAATTGAATCATGAATCATGAATCATGAATCATGATATGAATCATGAATCATGAATCATGAATCGAATCATGAATCATGAATTGAATCATGAATCATGAATCATGAATCGACTCATGAATCATGAATTCAATCATGAATCATGAATTGAATAATAAATCATGAATCATGAATCATGAATTGAATCATAAATCTTGAATCATGAATTGAATCATGAATCATGAATTGAATAATAAATCATGAATCATGAATCATGAATCATGAATCATGAATTGAATCATAAATCTTGAATCATGAATTGAATCATGAATCATGAATCATGAATCCTGAATTGAATCATGAATCATGAATCGAATCATGAATTGAATCATGAAGCATGAATCGAATCATAAATCATGAATTATGAATCATGAATTGAATCATGAATCTATGAATCGAATCATGATCATGAATTGAATCATGAATCGAAACATGAATCATGAATCAATGAATTGAATCATGAATCATGAATCGAATCATGAATCTTAAATCATTAATTGAATCATGAATTATAAATTAAATCATGAATCATGAATCGAATCATGAATCGAATCATGAATCATGAATCATGAATTGAATCATAAATCATGAATTATAAATTGAATCATGAATCATGAATCATGAATCAAGAATTGAATCATGAATCATGAATCATGAATCATGAATCATGAATTATGAAGTGAATCATGAATCATGAATCATAAATCGAATCATGAATCATGAATCAAAAATCATGAATCGAATCATGAATCATGAATTGAATCATGAATCATGAATCATGAATTGAATCATGAATCATGAATCATGAATCATGATTGAATCATGAATCATGATTTATGAATCGAATCATGAATCAACAATCTTGAATCGAATCATGAATCATGAAATGAATCATGAATCATGAATCATGAATCATGAATCATTAATCGAATCATGAATCATGAATCATGAAGTGAATAATGAATCATGAATCATGAATCATGAATTAAATCAGAATCATAAATTGAATCATGAATTGAATCATGAATCATGAATCATAAATTGAACCATGAATCATGACTCATGATTGAATCATGAATCATGAATTGAATCATGAATTGAATCATGAATCATGAATTGAATCAATGAATCATGAAAATCATGAATTGAATCATGATCATGAATTGAATCATGAATCATGAATCGAATCATGAATCAATGAATTGAATCATGAATCGAATCATCAATCATCATCATGAATTGAATCATGAATCATGAATCGAATCATGAAGAGAATCATGAATCTTGAATCATGAATTGAATCATGAATCATGAATCATGAATCATGAATCAAGAATTGAATCATGAATCATGAATCATGAATCATGAATCATGAATCATGAAGTGAATCATGAATCATGAATCATGAATCGAATCATGAATCATGAATCAAAAATCATGAATCGAATCATGAATCATGAATTGAATCATGAATCATGAATCATGAATTGAATCATGAATCATGAATCATGAATCATGAATTGAATCATTAATCATGATTTATGAATCGAATCATGAATCAACAATCTTGAATCGAATCATGAATCATGAAATGAATCATGAATCAATGAATCATGAATCATGAATCATGAATCATGAATCATTAATCGAATCATAAATCATGAATTGAATCATGAATCATGAATCATGAATCATTAATCGAATCATAAATCATGAATTGATCATGAATCAGAATCATGAATCATGAATTAAATCCAGAATCATAAATTGAATCATGAATTGAATCATGAATCATGAATCATGAATCATAAATTGAACAATGAATCATGAATCATGAATGAATCATGAATCATGAATCATGAGTCAAGAATCATGAATCGAATCATGAATCATGAATCATGAATTATGAATTTGAATCATGAATCATGAATTATGAATCATGAATCATGAATTGAATCATGAATCATGAATCATGAATCATGAATTGAATCATGAATCATGAATCATGAATCGAATCATGAATCATGAATCATGAATCATGAATCGAATCATGAATCTTGAATCATGAATCATGAATGAACCATGAATCATGAATTATGTATCATGAATTGAATCATGAATCATGAATTCAAATCATGAATCATGAATCATGATCGAATCATAATTCATGAATTAAAATCATGAATCATGAATTGAATCATGTATCATGAATCATGAATTGAATCATGAATCATGAATCATGAATCATGATATGAATCATGAATCATGAATCATGAATCGAATCATGAATCATGAATTGAATCATGAATCATGAATCATGAATCGACTCATGAATCATGAATTGAATCATGAATCATGAATTGAATAATAAATCATGAATCATGAATCATGAATCATGAATTGAATCATAAATCTTGAATCATGAATTGAATCATGAATCATGAATTGAATAATAAATCATGAATCATGAATCATGAATCATGAATTGAATCATAAATCTTGAATCATGAATTGAATCATGAATCATGAATCGAATCATGAATTGAATCATGAAGCATGAATTATGAATCATGAATTGAATCATGAATCATGAATTGAACCATGATCATGAATTATGTATCATGAATTGAATCATAATTCATGAATTAAATCATGAATCATGAATTGAATCATGTATCATGAATCATGAATTGAATCATGAATCATGAATCATGAATCATGATATGAATCATGAATCATGAATCATGAATCGAATCATGAATCATGAATTGAATCATGAATCATGAATCATGAATCGACTCATGAATCATGAATTGAATCATGAATCATGAATTGAATAATAAATCATGAATCATGAATCATGAATCTATTGAAATCATGAATTGAATCATAAATCTTGAATCATGAATTGAATCATGAATCATGAATTGAATAATAAATCATGAATCATGAATCATGAATCATGAATCATGAATTGAATCATAAATCTTGAATCATGAATTGAATCATGAATCATGAATCGAATCATGAATTGAATCATGAAGCATGAATCGAATCATAAATCATGAATTATGAATCATGAATTGAATCATGAATCATGAATCATGAATCATGAATCATGAATTGAATCATAAATCATGAATCATGAATTGAATCATGATCATGAATTGAATCATGAATCATGAATCATTAATTGAATCATGAATTTAATCATAAATCATGAATCATGAATCATGAATTGAATCATGAATCATGAATTGAATCATGAATCATGAATCATGAATTGAATCATGAATCATGAATCATGAATCCTGAATCATGAATTGAATCATGAATTGAATCATGAATCATGAATCATGAATTGAATCATGAATCGAATCATGAATCATGAATTGAATCACGAATCGAATCATGAATCATGAATCATGAATTGAATCATGAATCATGAATTGAATCATGAATCATGAATTGAATCATGAATCATGAATCGAATCATGAATCTTGAATCATGAATTGAATCATGAATCATGAATTAAATCATGAATCATGAATCGAATCATGAATCATGATTCAAGAATCATGAATCGAATCATGAATCATGAATCATGAATCATGAATTGAATCATGAATCATGAATCATGAATTGAATCATGAATCATGAATCATGAATCGAATCATGAATCATGAATCAAGAATCATGAATCGATTCATGAATCATGAATTGAATCATGAATCATGAATTGAATCATGAATCATGAATTGAATCATGAATCATGAATTGAATCATGAATCATGAATCATGAATCATGAATTGAATCATGAATTATGAATCATGAATTGAATCAGGATTCGAATCATGAATTGAATCATGAATCATGAATTGAATCATGAATCAAGAATTATGAATCATGAATTGAATCATAAATCATGAATTGAATCATGAATCATGAATTGAATCATGAATCATGAATTATGAATCATGAATTGAATCATAAATCATGAATTGAATCATGAATCATGAATCATGAATCATGAATCATAAATCATGAATTGAATCATGAATCATGAATCATGAATCAAATCATGAATCATGAATTGAATCATGAATCATGAATTGAATCATGAATCATGAATTGAATCATGAATCATGAATTGAATCATGAATCATGAATTGAATCATGAATTGAATCATGAATCATGAATTGAATCATGAATTAAATCATGAATCATGAATTATAAATTGAATCATGAATTGAATCATGAATCATGAATCATGAATTGAATCATGAATCATGAATCATGAATTGAATCATGAATCATGAATCATGAATTGAATCATGAATCATGAATTGAATCATGAATTGAATCATAAATCATGAATCATGAATCATGAATTGAATTCATCAATCATGAATCATGAATCATGAATCATAAATTGAATCATGATTCATGAGTCATGAATTGAATCATGAATTGAATCATAAATCATGAATCATGAATCATGAATTGAATTCATCAATCATGAATCATGAATCATGAATCATAAATTGAATCATGATTCATGAGTCATGAATTGAATCATGAATTGAATCATGAATCATGAATCATGAATTGAATCATGAATCATGAATCATGAATTGAATCATGAATCATGAATCGAATCATGAATCATGAATTGAATCATGAATCATGAATTGAATCATGAATCATGAATTGAATCATGAATCATGAATCGAATCATGAATCATGAATCATGAATTGAATCATGAATCATGAATCATGAATTGAATCATGAATCATGAATCATGAATTATGAATTGAATCATGAATCATGAATCATGAATCATGAAGTGAATCATGAATCATGAAGTGAATCATGAATCATGAAGTGAATCATGAATCATGAATCATGAATCGAATCATGAATCATGAATCAAAAAATCATGAATCATGAATCAAAAATCATGAATTGAATCATGAATCATGAATCATGAATTTAATCATGAATCATGAATCATGAATCAGAAATCGAATCATGAATCATGAATTGAATCATGAATCATGAATCATGAATCATGAATTGAATCATGAATGATGAATAATAAATCAAATCATGAATCATGAATTGAATCATGAATCATGAATCATGAATCATGAATTGAATCATGAATCATGAATCATGAATTGAATCCTGAATTGAATCATGAATCATGAATCATGAATCATGAATTGAAATCATGAATCATGAATCATGAATTGAATTCTGAATTGAATCATGAATCATGAATCGAATCATGAATCATGAATTGAATCATGAATCATGAATCATGAATTAAATCATGAATCATGAATTGAATCATGAATTGAATCATGAATCATGAATCATGAATTGAATCCTGAATTGAATCATGAATCATGAATTGAATCATGAATTAAATCACGAATCATGAATAATAAATTGAATCATGAATCATGAAGTGAATCATGAATTGAATCATGAATCATGAATCATGAATTGAATCATGAATCATGAATCATGAATTGAATCATGAATCATGAATAATAAAATGAATCATGAATCATGAATCATGAATTGAATCATGAATCATGAATTGAATCATGAATCATGAATCGAATAATGAATCATGAAACATGAATTGAGTCATGAATCTATGAATTATGAACTATGAATTGAATCATGAATCATGAATCATGAATTGAATCATAAATCATGAATCAAGAATCATGAATCGAATCATGAATCATGAATTGAATCATGAATTGAATCATGAATCATGAATTGAATCATGAATCATGAATCATGAATTGAATCATGAATCATGAATCATGAATCATGAATTGAATCATGAATCATGAATCATGAATTGAATCAGGATTCGAATCATGAATTGAATCATGAATCATGAATTGAACTCATGAATCATGAATTATGAATCATGAATTGAATCATAAATCATGAATTGAATCATGAATCATGAATCATGAATCATGAATTGAATCATGAATCGAATCATGAATCATGAATTGAATCATGAATCATGAATTGAATCATGAATCATGAATTGAATCATAAATCATGAATCA